>NW_004444083.1:3513024-3536692 GCF_000243295.1 Trichechus manatus latirostris | reverse complement strand
AATATTGAAGGATTCTATGGGGAAAATATAAAATGACTCAGGAAGCATCAAAAGAAGATGGAAGGAATACACAGAGTCACTATACCAAAAAGAACTGGTCACCATTCATCGTTTTCAGGAGGTAGCATATGATCAGGAAACAATGATACTAAAGGAAGAAGTTCAAGCTGCATTGAAGGCATTGGTGAAAAACAAGGCTCCGGGAATTGACAGAATACCAATTGAGATGTTTCAAGAAACAGATGCAGCACTGGAAGTGCTCACTTGTCTATGCCAAGAAATTTGGAAGATAGCTACCTGGCCAACCGACTGGAAGAGATCCATATTCATGCCTATTCCCAATAAAGGTGATCCAACCGAATGTGGAAATTATCGAACAATATTACTAATATCACATGCAAGTTAAGTTTTCCTGAAGATCATTCAAAAGTGGCTATAGCAGTACATTGACAGGGAACTGCCTGAAATTCAAGCCAGATTCAGAAGAGGATGTAGCACCAGGGATATCATTGCTGATGTCAGATGGATCCTGGCTGAAAGCAGAGAATACCAGAAAGATGTTTATCTGTGTTTCATTGAATATGCAAAGTCATTCCACTGTGTGGATCATAACAAACTATGGATAACATTTCGAAGAATGAGAATTCCAAAACACTTAATTGTGCTCATAAGGAACCTGTACATAGATCAAGAGGCAGTAGTTAGAACAGGACAAGAGGATACTGCATGATTTAAAGTCAGGAAAGGTGTGTGTCAGGGTTGTATCCTTTCACGATACCTAATCAATCTGTAAGCTGAGCAAATAATTCAAGAAGCTGAACTATATGAAGAAGAATGGGGCATCAGGATTGGAGGAAGACTCATTAACAACCTGTGTTATGCAGATGATACAACCTTGCTTGCTGGAAGTGAAGAGGACTTCAAGCACTTGCTGACACCTCAGCATAAAAGAAACAAAAATCCTCAGCACTGGAACAATAAACAACATCGTGATAAACGGAGAAAAGACGGAAGTTGTCAACGATTTCATTTTTCTCAGATCTACAATCAACACTCAAGGAAGCAGCAGTCAGGAAATCAAAAGACACATTGCATTGTCCAAATCTGCTGCAAAAGACCTCTTTAAAGTGTTCAAAAGCAAAGACATCACCTTGAAGACTAAGGTGCGCCTGACCCAAGCCATGGTGTTTTCAATCACATCAAATGCATGTGAAAGCTGGATGGTGAATAAGGAAGACTGAAGAAGAACTGATGCCTTTGAATTGTGGTGTTGGCAAAGAATGTTGAATATTCAATGGACTGCCAAAAGAATGAACATATCTGTCTTGGAAGAAGTGCAACCAGAAAGCTCCTTGAAAGAAAGGATGACGAGACTACCTCTCACATACTTTGGACATGTTGTCAGGAGGGATCAGTCCCTGGAGAAGGACATCATGCTTGGTAAAGTAGAGGGTGAGCAAAAAGGAGGAAGACCCTCAACGAGATGGAATGACACAGTGGCTGCAACAATGGGCTTAAGCATAACAATGATGGTGAGGATGGCACAGGTCTGGGCAATGTTTCGTTCTGTCGTACATAGGGTCACTATGATTCGGAACCAACTTGACGGCACATAACAACAACAGCAAATATTACCATAATGGTAATATTCAAAGGGTTACATCAAAGATCATGAAGTAGATAATGATTCTATTTATTACTTCTTCTATTTAACCAGTTTTAACCAGAGCAATAAGGCAAGAAAAAAATTACATTATCAGGATTGAAAGAGGGAAAAAACTGTCTTTATAAATAGATAGCATAATGGTATATGTGTATAATCCAAAAGAATCTACAAACTATTTGGATTAACAAGTATATTCACTAAGGATGCTACATAAAAAGTATTCAAAAATCTTAAATTTTTATATACTGGCAACAAAAATTAAAAAATGAAATAGCAAAAAAATTAAATATTTAGAATGGTATTAAAACCATAATTACTTTGGAATAAATCTAAGGAAAATTGCAACACTGTTACACTGAAAACTACAAAACATTGCTGAGAAAAAATATAGGGCCCCTGAACACAGTGCAGAGATATACCATGTCCATAGACTGGAAGGACTTCATGGTTAGAGTAACTCATTATTAAGATATAACTCTCCTCAAATGGATCCACTGATTTAACACAATAACAAACAAAATCCCAGCATATTTTTCATATAAATTAACAAGCCAAAATCTCAGCGGAAATGCAAGTGATCTAGAAGAGCCAAAATAGTCCTCAAAGAAAGAAAACAAAATTGGAGAGCATACATTATCTAATTTCAAGACTTACTATGAAACTACAGTAATTAAGACAAGTCAATATTGACATGGTCATAGACAAATAAATGGAGCAGAATAGAGTTACCTAATAGTGGTTAAGAGCTATGGCGAGCTACAGCTGCTAACCAAAGGATCGGCAGTTCGAATCCACCAGCAGCATCTTGGAAAACCTACGGGGCAGTTCTACTCTGTTCTATAGTGTTGCTTGTCAGAATAAACTCAATGGCAACAGTTAACAAGTAATTTATTACAAAGATGGCACTGCAGTACAGATGGGGAAAATGTCCTCCTTAATAAATGATAGGTCAATTGGATATGTATAGGAAAAAGACTGAATCTAACCCCTATTTAATTCAATACACAAAAATCAATATCAGATAGACTGTAGAGCAAAATGTAAAGGCTAAAACAGTAAAGCTTCTAAAATAACGTGGAAAAATAACTTCATGAACGTGAAGAAGGGAAAGATATCTTGCAAATGACATAAAAAAGCATTAACCAAGGGTCACAATAGATGTATCCAGATAGAATGGGAGAAAAATGTGGAACAGAACTCAAATTCTTAAAAAGTCCAGACTTACTAGACCAGTTGAGGCTAGAGGATTACTCAAGACTACCGCCTTGAGATACTCTTTAAACCTTAAACCAAAATTATCTTTTGAGGTCACCTTTTAGCTAAAGAATAAATTGTCTCATAAAATAAAGAATATCACCCATGAGTAATGAGCTCCTTTTAAAAAAATCATCTACATAAGACTAAATGTTCAAAAATTACTCTAAACCAAGATGGGAAGGTAAGAAGACAAGGAAATTAGAGTACTGGGAGTGGTACAACCAGAATGGAATGAATGACAATGACGACACATTCTGAAAATGTAATCAATATCACTGAATAATTTGTGTAGAAATTGTTAAATCTAATTTTCTGTATGAACTTTAACCTTAAACACAGTAAAATATTTTTAAAAAAGCATTAGTCATAGAAGATAAACTTGATAAACTGTACTTCATTATAATTAAGAATAATTAATTTCTTCATTAAAATTGAATTAACCTCAATTCATCAATTAATTAAGGGAGTACAAACCCACATTCAGGGAAAACTTTTTTGCAACACAAGAATCTGACAATGGGCTTGTGTCCAAAATATAGAAATAATGTCTATAAGCAATAAGAAAAAAGTTTAACACTCCAATAGAAAAATGTGCAACAGACCTGAAAAGGTACTTCATGCAAAATGATATACAAATGGTCAATAAACATACTAAAAGATGCTAAACACCATTAGTCGTGCTGGATACGGAAATCAAAACCACAGTGAGATACAACCACATACCCACCAGAAACGCTAAAATGAAAAAGATTGTCAATTCCAAGGGCTGTGAGAATGAGTAGCAACTATAACATTCAAATATTGCTGGTGGGAGGGACACAGTTACAGATACTTCCTAGACATAACCAAACGCCTTGTGGGAGTGGTTTACTGGATTTGAAGGCTTAGGACCATAGTTTCACAGGACATCTCTCGATCAATTCGCATAAATTGTTCATAAACTTTATGCTCTATGTCCTAGTTTGGTCAGTAGCGTCTAGGGTCTTAAAACCTTGCAAGCAACCATCTAAAATACAATTATTGGTCTCTACTTATCTGAGGCAAAAGAGAAGAAGGAAACCAAACCCTCAAAGAAACTAGCGTACAAGACTAATAGCCTACATGAATGATGGCCTCATCTATCCTGAGACCAGAAGAACTAGATGGTGCCTGGCTACCACTACAAACCGTTCTGACCAAAGACACAATAGATGGTCCTAGATGAATGTGAGAAAAATGTAGAACAAAACTAAAATTCTTTAAAAAGTCCAGACTTACTGAACCAGTAGAGGCTAGAAGAACCCTCAAGACTGTTACCCTGAGACACCCTTTAAACTTTGTACTGAAATCCCACCCAGAGGCCACCTTTCAGCTAAATAACAGATTGGCTCATAAAATAAACAATGTCACTCATCTGTATGAGACAAAGGAGCCCTGTTGGTGCAATGGTTAAGACCTCAGCTGCTGACTGAAAGGCTGAAAGTTCAAATCCACCAGCCACTCCTTGGAAACCCCATAGGGCAGTTCTACTCTGTCCTATGGGTCGCTATGAGTTGGAATTGACTCAACAGCAACAAGTTCGAGTATATGAGACCAAATGGTCAACATTTACCCTAAAGCAAAGATGGGAAGGTAAGAGGGGGCAGGGAAGCTAGATTAATGGAAATGGAACAACCAGAATGGAAATAATGAGACTGTTGACACATTGTGAAAAATGTAACCAATGTGACTGAACAATATGTATAGAAATTGTTAAATGGGAACCTAATCTGCTGTGTAAACTTTCACCAAAAATACAATAAACTATTATAATAATTTCTAAAAATAGAAATTAAAAGTAAAACTTAAGAAAAATTGTTAAAAACTTTAAAAACCTAATATTGCTGGTGGGAATATAAATTGAAAAATAATTTCTCTCTCTCTCTCTCTAAATATATATATATATATATACCCTAACTCACTGCTGTTGAGTTAATTACAACTCTTAACAACCTTATAGGACAGAGTAGAACTGTCCCATAGAATTTCCAAGGCTCTAAATCTTTACGGGAGCAGATTGCCACATCTTTCTCCAGCAGAGCAACTGGGGAGTTTGAACGGCCAGTCTTTTGATTAGCAGCCCAGCACTTAACCACTGCGTCACTAGGGTTCCTTATATATATCCTAAGATCCACTAATTCATCTCCTAGGTATATACCCATCAGAAATGCACACATATGTATATCAAGACACTGGTTATAGTTATAGCATCTCATTCATAATAGCCCAAATTGGAAACAACACTAATTTACACCAATAGTAGACTAGATAAATAAATTTTGATATATTCATGTAACAGAATAAAGTACAGCAACAAGAGGGAACAAATTGTTATTACTCACAACAACATGGATGGATCTTACAAATATTATGGTGAACAAAAGAAGCCAGACACGAAAAAGTAAATACTGTATGATTCCATTTAGATAAAATTCAGAAACAGGCAAAACTAATCTATGGTGGTAGAAGTCTAGATATCTGTTACCTTTGGGGATTACTGAACAGGCAGAGCCCGAGGGAGACTTCTTAGGAGCTGGAAATGTTCTGTTTCTTGATCCAGGTAGTAGTTACGTGGATGAGTTCACTTCGAAAATTCATTGAATTATCTACTTATTATCTGTGCACTTTTCTGAATAAATGATCAACTTCAATTAAAAGAATTTTTCCTTAAGAAAAATTATATAACTGCCTTAACTCTAAGTCATTACACTTTCCATAGAAGTTCTTTCTCAGCACTTGGGAATATTACCATATTTTATTTTCATATTTAATGTTCTTATTACCTTATATTTGTTTAGCATTTTACAATTTCTGCTGAGGTCAAATACCATGTTATACATCTTTATACCTCTTGCACCACACATCCAAAGAAGTACTTATGAAGATTTATTGATATTGACACGCTCAGAAATAGACAAGCAAAGATAGACATGAGAGAGTCATTAATATATCCATCCCTAGAAGAAGATACTTGTAGATATTCATGATACACCCTAAACCATACCCTGAGTCTTCCTTGCAAAGATTAAGAGAAAGAAAAGACGATTTATTGAATGTTTACTACGTTCCATTTGGAGCCCTGATGGCACAGTGGTTAAGAGCTGTGACTGCCAACCTAAAGGTAGGCACTTCGAATCCACCAGGTGCTCCTTGGAAACCCTAGGCGGCAGTTCTACTCTGTCCTATAGGGTCACTATGAGTCAGAACAGACTCCATGGCAATGGGTTTGGTTTGGTTTACATTCCATTCACAGGCCTAAGATTTGATATACAGCACAGGAACACTTTGATGTAGGTACTATGATTATTCCACTTTTATAGATGAGAAAGCTGAGGTACAAATGATTTTTTTTTAATTTCGGTGGAAGTATACACAGCCAAAATTACCCCATTTCAACAACTTCTACAAGTACAATTCAGTGACATTGATTACATTCTTCAAATTGTGCTACCATTCTCACTACCCTTTTCCAAATTATTCTACCACCATTAACATAAACTTACTGCTCCCTAAGCTTCCCATCCAACCTTTCAAGTTGCCATTGTCAATTTGATCTCATATAGATAATTCTTTAAAGAACACAATGCTCAAAGCAGAGATACTTCAACAAATAAAATAAGCTATTTTTGGTTAAAAGAAGACTTTAGGGGATAGTTTTGGTTTAAGGTTTAACATTTAAAGATTATCTCAGGGCAATAGTTTCAGGGGTTCATCCAGTTTCAAAGGCTCCAGAAATTCTGGATTCCATTGAGAATTTGAAATTCTGTTCCACGTTTTTCACCCCTTTGATCAGGATTCTTCTATAGAATCCTTGATCAAAACATTCAATAACGGTATCTGGGCACAATCCAGTTCTTCTGGTCTCATGGCAAAGGAGGCAGTTGTTCATGGCGGCAACCAGACACACATTTGGTTTCTTCCTCTGATTCAAACTCTCCTTATTCCTCTGTTTCTTCAGGAGAATGGAGACAAATTGTAGAGGTACTAATGATTTTAGTTAACTTTCCCATGATAACATAACTACCAACTATCAAGGCTGGAATGATGGAGTGTATTAAACAGTAGGTAACAAAGAACAGTATGCATTTTCCCTTCTCCACCAGACACAGTCTTGAGGTTCTGCCAAGTGAAGTTTTCTGCTCATCCTCAGTCTCCTCCACATGACCCAAATTAGGTAAATCAATTCTATCTGCCTGCAAGTTGATCCTTCAGCAAAGGGCATCAACACTGGACTCAATCTCAGAGTGACAGTCTTCTTTTTTCACTTCCTAGTCCCCTAAAGTTAATCTGGTTCCTTCAGCGTTCACCAAAATTTTGTAAACAACCCCACACTTTTCCGGTAAATTGTTTGTTTGTTTTTTTGTTTTAACTTAAGTAGGCAAAATTGGTTTCTATGGTTACAAGTCAAGTACCCTAGCTATATCACTAAGAAACATCTTTGAGGTGACAAGAACAAGACCCAGAGCAGACACTCGACTTGCTCAAGCTTCCCTGTGGCAGAGCAGGCACATATCCTGCCTCCCACTGCTGCTCATTTCTTCATTCCATTTTTCTTGCCAAGTGATAGCTTTTGTCACTGAGTTGCCGAACCCTAACTGTGGCTGTGTGCATGCCCCCAGTGAAGGCCTTACAACATCCGCAGCTGACTTTGCCAAGTACCATGATCAATTGGCAGGCGTGCTCCAAATGCAACTTCCATGGCATTTTGGCAATTAATAGCTGACAGCTTTGCATTGTTCTCTGTCTCATGTGCCATCTCTTCCATTTGTTTGCTCCTTATTCTTTATACTCCTGAAGCTGCTCAGCACAAGGCTAGCACACTGAGGTTAAACTGAAAGCTCAATTATAGAATAATTACCTCCATTTTCCAATTTTTTTTTCAATAGTCATTGGGCTAAGGAGGAGTCCCTTCTTGAAGATTAGTATGGAGAAAAAGCTTTCTTTAATCCTCCCATCTTCCTCTCTGCCATCCTTTTCACAAATATACCCATTTCATAAGGGCATAGAGTGAAGGGGGATCTATCTAGCCTTCATAAATGCCAGCTATTATATATTACAATGAGCTCCATTCAATTTTCCAAAGCCACCCTAAAATATTCCTGTTCAAAACTGTATTAAACATCA
This sequence comes from Trichechus manatus latirostris, assembly GCF_000243295.1. Lineage (NCBI taxonomy): Eukaryota > Metazoa > Chordata > Mammalia > Sirenia > Trichechidae > Trichechus > Trichechus manatus. The sequence goes on along the minus strand of NW_004444083.1, from coordinate 3,528,627 downwards.
ACTCTCTATGGTTCTTTTTTCCCATTGTTAGCTCTTGAGTTTAATATTTTGGAGGCTGAGATGATCCTAATGTCTAATTCTAACCAGGAAGAAAATTCATTTATAGTCACAGTTTTGAAATTCATACCAAAACATGTATTAATGAATAGAACCCAAGCATCATTCTAACCTTCTGCTTCATTTGCTTGGAATCCCTCAAACACTATCAGACACGCAAAAGCTCGCATGCAGCCACCCAAGGGTTTCAATAACAAAGTTGGAAAAGGACAGCCAAAAACAATAAATTAGCCTCCCTGGTCTGAGCCAGACTCGGCCATGTATAACTACTGAACTGGAATAAATAAGACCTCTGTTGAAAATGGTAATAAGAACATTTAACATCCTCAAAGAATAAGGTTAAGAAAAATCACAAAAGATAGTTTTAAAATTTCTAAAATATAATATTCCTAAAACATTAAATCATCAATGTAATTAATGGTATCATGACCCAGGTGGAACAAAACTTAAATGCCTACCTAAATAAGAAAAAGATCATTTTGATTCAGTCTGAGAGCTCTTGACATTGACACAGAATATCTGCATAGGGAAGTGTTTTTCAAAAATTTCCCTAGAAGCACCGTAAGAGCAAAGGAATTGAGAACGCAAGCCCATTGATAGGGTGAGGGACACACCCTATCTCAAACATTAAATGTCTTTTAAATTTTGTGTTTGTCCTAAAATATCTTGGTAATTTTGTATTACACTTCAGTGTATATCTGTGTGAATATCAAAACGATTTAATTTATTTATCTTTGGAAATTCTTGAAATTTTTTTTAAATTCAACTTGGTAAAGTTGATACTTTGAGAAGATATGTGATATTGATCTTATGGGTTCTTGAACTCTCTGACGCGTTACCACTTACCCAAGGGGGCACAAACAGCACAGGTTAAGGAGCATAATTTTAGAAGAATTCATATATCCCCCAACCTATCGGCAAGCAACTACTGTTTACATGCATTGAATATTCACAGACGATTAGTTAAGGAATTGATTTGGTTGCTGTAATAAAGAGACACCAAATAATAATGGTGTAAACATGGTAGATGTTTCCTTCTCTTTCATGTAAAAGTCTTAGCTAATATGGCAGCCTGTGGGCCATGCCCAGTCTCAACTCAAAATCTTTGCTCATGTTGTTTGCCTGAGCTGAAATGACCTTCCCCATTCATTTCTTTAATTTAAACCTCTTCTTAGGATCCATATTAGATTTAAGCTACAAGGCATACTCAAGCTCTTCTACCCCACAGGGATCTTTCTCTTCTCTACATTTCTACACTAAATCTCACTGGCCACTTGGCTTGGTCAGGGTGCTCTAGAGAAACAGAAACAGTATCTATCGATATATTGTAAGGAATTGGCTCACATAGTTGTAGGGGCTAGCAAATTCAAAATCTGTGGGCCAAGCAACAGGCTGGAGGTTCCTACAATCTTGTGTCCCAAAATCAGTTGGTCAGGCAATGGGAAGAAAAAAGTAGGGGAGTCTATAGACTGAAGGCAGAACACACCCTAGAGAAAAGCCCCTTTTTGCTCTTAATGTCTTCAACTGATTATGGAAGGTCATCTGCATTACTTAAGGCCATCTGGTTTAATCACATTTAACTAGTTCAAGACAGCATCTAGACTAGTGTTTGATCAAACAATTGTGCAGGATAGCCTAGCCAAGTTGATACACAAAATTAACCAACACACCTCTATCGTAGCAGGGCACGCGTTGCTTCGTGGGGTCATGTAATTATTCCGTGTGAACATACCTTGTCAGTTATGTTGTACGGTCCTTAGAGTACTTCAGCAACATATTTTGCACAAAGGAAAAATTCAATATATACTTTCTCAGTTAAGATTAAATTTCATCCCCTGTAGCTATGTCCTAGTATTATTTAAGAATAATATTAAAGGAATGTAGAATTCCCTGTCCCAGTTTCAGACAAAGCAAAAGGAAGAACAAACTCATACTTATGTATTATTAAATGGTGAAAATAAATGTGCTAAAGTATTATAAGTAAAATTTTTCACAAAAATTACAATTATTTCCTTATACTGTGATTTTCATTTTTTTTTTAATGAAATAAAGCAAAGTTATAATTAAAAAGCTGTAACAGTACATGGTTGAAGGAAAATGTTCTCTTGCTTTTTCTCGCTTAGGACTCACCTTCATGCCAAGTAAATTGCTTATATAGATACACATTTTCCCCTGATCAAATTCTGTGGGGGGTGTGTGTGTGTGTGTGTGTGTGTATTTATGTATATACTTCTTATTAAATAAGACCACACAAATAGATAGGAAAGAAAACATTTTTTCAGCCTTAAGCAAGGACACTTACGCTAGAATATTTTTGCCAAGAAGAAACAGACTAAACATACATCAAGCCAAATGGAGATGCTTACTTTAGTGACTAGAGGTACTTCTTGTGATTTAAGACATTAGAATATAATTTGAGAATGTTTGGAAAGAGCAAGCAATTGCTTTATGTCTGACAATCACAGTACAAAATCTGAATATCCAAAAGATTGCACAAACATGCATTGGGAGGCAAATGCTATTGTTTTAAATGATGTTTTAGCTTTTTAAACCAGCTTTGCAAACATTTTTGAGGATAGACTCAATTTTTTGTTGCTGCTTTGTGTTTTATGTGTTTAGAAAAAACCCAAAACCAAACCCATTGCCATCGAGTTGATTCAGACTCATAGCAACTCTGTAGGGCAGAGTAGAACTGCTCCATAGGGTTTCCAAGGAGCGGCTGGTGGATTCGAGCTGCTTACCTTTCCAAATCCACCAGCCGCTCCTTGGAAACCCTACGGGGCAGTTCTACCTTGTCCTATAGGGTCGCTGTGAGTCGGAATCGACCCAACCATGGCATTGGGCAATGAGTTAGACTAGTTTCTACCGAACAACAGTTTCTTTTGAGGCAGGTGTGGCATGGGGGCGGGGGGGAACAGTGGGAATCTTTTTTCATTCATTTGATAGATTTTTTTTTTTTATTTGAGCACTTACTGTGTACAAAGCCCTATGCTAAAGGCCAGGAATACAGCAGTGAACCAAACAGATACAGTCCTTATCCTCCGTGAATTTGCATTAAAAGGAGGCAAACATTAAACAAATAGTTACACAATAATTTAATCACACTTATAGTAAGTAATAAAAAGAAGAAAAATAGCTTGGTAAATGGGAGACCCTTTTGAATTAGCCCCTTCTTCCCGAGCCATTGGTGTCCCGTCGTTGCTACCTCTCTTTTATTCCAACGAGAAATTTTATTTAAACTGCAATTATCATGCTCCAGAATGTCTCTAGTGAATGACTCAGCATGACCTTGCAAACTTTTCAAAGAGATCAGAGTACAAGATTTTGAAACACAGCCAACACGTTAGGAGCAAACAACCTACAAAACTGGGCCAGGGTAAGTCAAATATAAACAGGTATCTCTAGGAGTAAATATCTATTAGTCAAGTTCAAAATGACCTATGGGAACCAGTTCTCATATAGCCTCCCCCAGCTTCTCACTAAATACAAACGAACACTTGGAAAATGGACACACTGATAACCAAACCAAAACTAAGCCTATTGCCATCAAGTTGATTCTGACTCAAAAAAAAAAAAAAAATCTATGATTGATAGTCAAACTAAAAACAGAATCTAGGAGGAATTGGCATTAACTACAAGGGAGTTGGCTCTGGATTGTATAACATATTAAAAAACCCATTCCCATCATGCCAATTCTGACTCATAGGACCCTATAGGTCAGAGTAGAACTGCCCCACAGGGTTTCCAAGGCTGTCATCTTTACCGAAGCAGACTGCCACATTTTTCTTCCCCAGAGTGACTGGTGGGCTTGAATCGCCGACGTCTCGGTTAGCAGCCGAGCACTTAACCATTGTGGCACCAGGGCTCCTGTGTGAAACCTATACTGAGGCTTAAGCACCTGACATAATAAAAGAAACAGAGACTACTTGACAGAGATGCTTTGCACCTCTCACATCATCGCTGCCCAGATTCAGACATGCAGAGCCCCTGCTGAGCAGAGTACTGGCAGATGGCACTCGAACACCTGGCAGAGGCCCAATCTCAGCATGGGTCCGAGAGACCAACATCAACTTCTAGGTAGAATGGATCCAGGGAGAAGACAGTGGATGGGTGGATGAGCAGGAGCAGGATCAAGAATGGTATTTTCGGTTTTATGTTAATATTGTATGAAAATAATGGGTTAGAGAAGATACTGCCACAATAGAGCAGAAGGACACCAAAACCTTAAATGAAAGTCTTCTGGGAATGGCACCCTGCATGAAACCGCCTGTACCCCATCCGAAAATCTGAGAATGCTGTTAGACGATACCACAACTACGTAACTCACCCTTTGTACTGAAAACACTACGTCTTGATGGATCCGGCATTTTAAAAGTCCAAGAGAGAAGAGATAGAAAGGGAAGAGGAAAAAAAAACATGACACTATTATAACAGAACAGCATCTGTGAAACTGGAAGGCAGAATATGCCTTTATCATAAGAGTTGAGTGTAGGGGTATACCTAATATTGAAACATTAGAAGTATTTCTGTTAAAATCAGAATGAAGCAAGAAGGACCAATCTCACCATCGTAAGGTCATGTCTGGAAAGGCTAGCTAACACAATTAGTCATATAAATGAAATAAGGTGTATACATAATTGGAGAGAAGGAAGAGAAAAAAATTACCATTCTTTGCAGTAGAATCAACATAAAACAAAGTGAAATTCATATTAATCTGTTAGTAATTACCAAACACCAAACCAAACAAACTAAACCAAGTCGACACGAGACAAAACAATAAACAATAAAACAGATTTTAAAAACACCCATAGATAATCCTCTGGGTACTGGAGTTTTCTGACATGCACCTTAAAATAATTGTGATCAACATTTTCAAGGTAGATGATAAGAACGCTAACGTCATCCGGAAAAAAAAAAAGAATCAATAGGAAATTCTAGTACTGAAAAATACAATACCTATTAAAATTATTTTATTAGGGATTGAGATGACTCAGGATGGGGTTTTAGTCTTTGTAAAGGATGATCTATTTCTAGGTTGTTCATTTTACCTTAGGACGTAGAACATTAGGGGTCTCAAACTCAACGTCAGTTTTGTTCACCCAGACACTTCTCCTCAACACGTACTCAATACATTTTTTTCTCTCCCCAGAACTTTCAGACAGCTGAAAGCTGTGCTACCAAGTGCTTTCTGCATAGCTTCTTGACCTCTCACTCCCCACAACTTAAGAATTGGAAAATGTTTCAAAAGAAAAAGAACACCCAATACAGACCTCACTTTTCTGAGGCTCCTTTTTCTTCAAGAATTTGATCTTGGAGTCCTGGTTGTCCTGGTATCCCTGAATTTCAAATTTTGTCTCCTCAGCCCTATAAGACTGATAAAAACTCTGAGCCACTATTTCTTCTCAGCCTCTTTTCCTTGCACAGTCCACAAACTGACAAGCATCCTGGGAGGAAAAGCAACAGAGAATGTGTTTCCTGTCTCTCTGAGCCCTTGGTCCATCAAATGTCAGTGTGAGGGTGAATCTGATACAAGCTATTTTATGAAAGAAGTGTCAGAAATCACATAAGTTTGTTTGTTTAAGATTAAATGAGATAAAATATCAAGTCCTTAGCCCAGAGCAAGGGACACAGAAAGTGCAAAATTAGGTTGACTTTGTAATTTGCCATTGCTACAGTGAAACCTGTGAGAGACGCAACTCGACAAGACTGCCTTGTTTTTCCGGGTCTCGCAAGTCTTCCACCTTCGACAGGATGCAGTCTTACCCCTTTTCTGTTGTTCCTTTTAGTGGAAAATATTTCAGTTTTCCTTCTCTGACGGGTTTCTGCCTACACAGTTTCCGTCTTTCACAGGTTTTGCTATATTAATAAGCACACTGGATCACAACCATACGTTAACATCTTTCAGGAAAATTGAAAAGTACAGCCAAAGTAGAGCTAAATAAACAAAAACATTTATACTTATTATACCTGATCTATCTTTACCATGAGCCAGTACATTAGTCTACGCAGTAGCATATTGCATAGAAACTCATTTTTGCATAATTGAACTCCTGGGAGGTTGCGGATACAATTTTTTTAAAAATTATAAAATAGGTGGGGTATATTTGAAAAAAGTAATTATAGGTCAGTTACAAAATATTAATCTCTGTAGATGCAACTACTCTTGTACTCAAAAGAAATACAATCCTCTGATGAGAAGACCAGGTCTGCCTGACTCTTCAGCACAAGTATGCAGGTATGTCAGAATGCTGAAGGTTTTCTCTCTGTGTAGACTAAGGTAAAGAATTGAACACAGGTGACCAGAAACCAAAACTCACCCATGTCTTCTGGAGAACACAATCTGCATTACTTACCATATGTCATGGACTGAATTGTGTCCCCCAAAAATGTGTGTCAACTTGGCTAGGTCATGATTCCCAGTATTGTGTGATTGTCCACCATTTTGTGATCTGATGTGATTCTCCTATGTGTTATGAATCCTACTTCTATGATGTTAATGAGGCAGGATTAGAGGCAGTTATGTTAATGAGGCAGGGCTCAATCTACAAGATTATGTTGTTTTAAGTCAATCTCTTTTGAGACATAAAAGAGAAAGGAGCAGAGAGATGGGTGGGGGGTGGGGGGACCTCCTACCACCAAGAAACAAGAGCCAGGAGAATAGCATGTCCTTTGGACCCAGGGTCCCTGCACTGAGAAGCTCCCAGACCAGGGGAAAACTGATGACAAGGACCTTCCCCCAGAGCCAACAGAGAGAGAAAAACCTTCCCTAGGAGCTGGCACTGGGAATTCGGACTCTAGCCTCCTAGACTGTGAGAGAATGCATTTCTCTTTGTTAAAGTCATCCACTTGTGGTATTTCTGTTATAGCAACACTAGATAATTAAGACACCATATTTCTTCATATTTAATTTTATTTTTGATTTATAAATTGGAAGCCCAGTATCTCAGTAGCAAAATTTTCTACAAGCATATTGCCATGAATTCCATTGCATATTATAGGAAAATGCCGAGAATCTCACTAGCTGTGATTTAGCACATTGGACACAAATTTTCATGTTTACACCTAACTGCAGTTGCATATTTTCATGCTGACTCCAAGATTCCCTGGGTGGGCCTGACAAGTCAATGGTGGCCAACTGTGGCAAAAGAGCAAACGACTGAGAAATAAGACAAAGGCAAGTTTATGTTCCACATGCTGTGCTTCATTTCCTGGATAAGTATGGGATATACTCGGGCTTCATTTCCCTGATGCGTATAAACTTGTTTTATCTTTGCATTCAAAGATGACATCATAGGAAACAGGAAAAAATCCATTTTGTTCTGGTTTTTTCCAAATTAAGGGAGAGGTTTGTGTTGATCCATACACTCTCTCCCTAGTTTATTGTGTTAAGTAACTTTATATATGAAAGTCTTCCTACTAAGTCAAGAATAGAGATAATTGGACAAGGTCACGTTTATTCAGTGATCCTTCTCTCATCCTTCAAGCTATCTGGTTGCTAAAGGCATTTAGGAGTTTCCAGTCTCCAGTCATGCTATAGAGTTCTACCCAAATATATTGTCTCATTTTTTCATATTTTACGATGATTTATTCTCCCACATTCAACTTCTAAAACAGGTTGAAAAAGGCCTCTGTAATTCTTCACTCTTTTCCTGTCTTTGTTGCTCCTTGTCTACTTCTCAGACTGTAAGATCCACAAGGGGACAAATTGCATCTGGGTTTTTCCTTTCCTAGTTGTAATACCACCACTCATCCCAGTCAGTGTACATTTGTTGAATGAAGGAATAAATGAACAAGAAGTGAGCAGCACCAGGCTGATGACTGGCCTGAGTCAAGAGTTAGGTCTGTGAGTACCAGGCACGTCATTACAATGAGACTCAGACATATCCTGTGGCCCCACTAATAGCCAAATCTTCAAAATCTGGACAAAGAGAGGATTTGGGGGAGATGGAAGCCTAAACACACTTCCCTTTCATCCTTGATCCCTCTTACTCCCTGCCTCTTTTCTGGAGAGCCCAGCAAGCAAAGAGCATTCTAAAAGGGTCCCAGAGGAAGGGTGAGTGTGTAGGGATATGGTATCAGGATACAGTCTAAGATCTAACAGGCAAGGAGAAAGCTGGTCTCTTCTTGAGCCTACTCAATAGCATATTGCATAGGAAATTTTTTTTTGCATAATAGAGGTGGGAAGATACAATTTTTTTATGTATTTAAACATGTAAAAATAAAGGGGAGAGGGCACTTTATTTCTCTATAACTGTTCTGATCTTCCTTCATGTTATCTGATCAGTAGCAGGAAAAAAGAAACTACATTTTAGCCCAGTTGATTAACTTGGTTCAAAGCAATATCCTGAACAGGCCCTTCAGATAAATGCTTTGTTTCCCACATCCTCGTCTTCTCCCCCGTCCCTCTCTAGGATGGCTTCTGACGACATGACATAGGAGTCTGGGTGACAACACCTTATGACAGAGAGGAAGAGTTGGAGTCCTTAAATCCAAGGCACCAGGGGCCCTCTGTGTCCCTCTGGGCTCTGCAGCTGAATGGCTGGCCCACACCAGACCCCACACTGACAACTGTTACTCTGCACTTGGCCTCATCCTTGGACATCCTGCTGCTGCCTACTGCTGGAGCCTGTGGGTGGTAGAGCTCAGGGCTGATCTCTCCCAGATCAGGGTCAATGCTGGTACACATGCTGGCTGAGATGGCTTTGCTTCTTTCAGCCATGCTAATGATCCCTCTAAGCCTCTCCCATGTCCTCTGCCAGCCTTGGCCCTTGGACCTCATCACTGAAAGCCTCTGGATTCCACCTTTATAAATAGTTAAGTCTGCACTTACTGCCTTTGTGCCCATCTACCAAGATTTTAATATTTCTAATAAGAAAAACCCTCACATCAGCCTCCCTCAAATCAACATGTCTTACTTCATTTTCTTTCTCTCCTACTGCTCATGTTTTGACATTAAGATGAAAGCATGTTACACGTACCAATTGTGTTCCTGCTGGCTTTTCTAGGTAAGCTTACCTGAAGATGGTATTCCAGCAACAAGTCTTTTTAGAATTGGAATTTCTAATAAAATCACTGCTGCAAAAGACGTCTTTTAAGTGTTAAAAAGCTAAGATGTCACTTTAAGGACTAAGGTGCGCCTGACTCAAGCCATGGTGTTTTCAATTACCTCATATGCATGTGAAAACTAGACAATGAATAAGGAAGATCGAAGAAGAATTGACACCTTTAAATTACGGTGTTGGTGAAAAATATTGACTATACTATGGACTGTCAGAAGAAGGAACAAGTCTGTCTTGGAAAAAGTACAGCCAGAATGCTCCTTGGAAGCAAGGATGGGAAGTCTTCATCGCACACACTTTGGACATGTTATCGAGAGGGACCAGTCCCTGGAGAAGGACATCATCCTTTGTAAAGTAGAGGGTCAACGAAAAAAAGGAAGACCCTCAATGAGACGGATTGACACAGTGACTCATAGCAACCCCACGTGACACAGTATAACTGCTCCATATGTTTTTCTTGGCTGTAATCCTTATTGTCATAGATTGAATTATGTCCCCCCAAAAATGTGTATATCAGTTTGGCTGGGCCATGATTCCTGGTGCTGTGTGATTTTCCTATATGTTGTAAATCCTGCCTCTATGATGTTAATGAGGGAGGATGGGTAGCAGTTGTGTTAGTAAGGCAGGACTGGATCTACAAGACTGGATTGTGTCCTGAGGCAATCTCTTGAGATATAAAAGACAGAAGTGAGCAGTGAGACGGGGGGGGACCTCATACTACCAAGAAAGCAGTACTGGGAGCAGAGCGCATCCTTTGGACCGGGGACCCTGTGCTAAGAAGCTCCTAGTCCAGGGGAACACTGATGAGAAGGCCGAGAGAGAGAAAGCCTTCGCCTGGAGCTGACACCTTGAATTTGGACTTTTAGCCTACTTTACTGTAAGGAAATAAACTTCTCTTCAATAAAAGCATCCACTTGTGGTATTTATGTTATAGCAGCACTAGATGACTAAGACACTTATGAAGGCAGATTGCCAGGTCTTTCTCCCTAGGAGCCACTGGGTGGGTTTGAACTGCCAACCCTTCAGTTAGCAGTTGATCACTTAACCATTTGCACCACCAGGCCTCCTTATTATATCATTACAGTGGGTGAATAGGGACTTGCAAGGACTGTCTCAATAGCATCTATTGAACTAAAGTGTGTTCATCAAACTATGTATATGAGTCATTTAATGTACTAAAAATTAATTTGCATGATTCCATCATATATAAAATTAGACTGACCTGAAAGAATTATCTGATTTATGATTAAATACTAAGCTTCTAAAAAAGAAAAAATATGATCAGCTATAATAATAATCAAAAAGCACAAATTCAAAAAAGTGGATAGTTTTTGTCTATTAAATTGGTGAAGATTTAAGAGACTTTATAGTATGCGTTGTTAGCAAGGGATAAAGACGCCTTCCTTCACACCACTGGTGAGAAGGTAAATTACAACTTTGTGGATGGTAATTCTACTTTAGGGAATTGTCTTGAGGAAAATCTAGTGCACATGTATCGAGTTTTATTTATAAGATTTTTCTTCACAATATTTTTACTAGACAGACATAAACTAAGTAAAGACTTATAAGTAAATAGTAATATAGCTATGTGATAAACTAATGTTGGTGTCATTCAAAAAAATAATACTCTAGAACAAAGGTTGGCAAACTATACCCACAGGCTATAACTGGCCCACCACCTGTTTTTGTAAATAAAGCTTTATTGGAACATAATCACGTCCATTCATTATATATTGTCAATGACTACTTTCTTGGAGTTCAGTAGTTGCAACAAAGACCATATTGCCTGCAAATCGTAAAATATTTGCTATCTGGACTTTACAGAAAAAGTTTGTTGATCTCTGCTATAGAAAAATGCTGAATAATATGGAATGTCTCAATTACATTTAGAAAAAAGCAAGTTATGAAATAGTATGCTCAGAAGCAGTCTATACTTTTAAATGTAGATTTAGTTATTTGAATATTTATGTATGTATAGATATATAGATCCATACACCAACAACTTAACCGCCATTATCTCAGAGAAATGACATTTTGAATGAATTCTTTTTCTTTAATTTCTTATCTTTTCCAAAATGTCTGCCATGAAATATATGTGTGTATATACATATATACATATTTTTAAAATAAACACTTGTTAATCCAAAAACTGAATTGTTTAAGCAAGTTGCTTAACCTTTCTGAGCTTCAGTTCTTGCCTCTGCTCAAAAAAGTTAATAGTAGTACTTACTTCAAAGGCTTGCGGTGAGAATTAACTAAGATAACGCATGTAAAGTGCATGTAAGAGAGCCTAGCACCTTCTATTCATGGATAAAACATCTGTGGATGTCCTGATAAAGCTGCTTAATATAATAGCAGTGTCTGTAAAATCAACTCCAGAAAACGTTTTTAAAAGTATCTAACTCTAACCAAAAAAAATGCATGTTTCTAAGTAGACTTTCATTTTTATTTTAGCAACTGATCTGATACGATGTACATTGTGGGACTTTTGGCAGAAATATAAAATTTTTTTGAAAGCTTCTAAGGATTGGTTTTAGACATGTGTCACCTCTCACTACATAAATATAAAGGGTTTAGGCAATTTGGGTTCAAATGGTTATAATACCCATTGCCGTCGAGTTGATTCCGACTCATAATGACCCTATAGGACAGAGTAGAACGGCCCCATACGGTTTCCAAGGAGTGCCTGGTGGATTCGAGCTGCCAAACTTTTGGTTAGAAGCCGTAGCTGTTAACCACTACGCCACTAGGGTTTCCAAATGGTTATAATAAGAATCCTAAAATTATAATTCATCTGTCTTTCAAAATTAACTATGATCTCGAAAAGATAGTACTTTTTTTGTATTTGTTTAAAACCAAAGAACAGAATCATCCTAAGAGAGAAGTAGCACCATTTTTGACGTGTGTACTAGGCAGGCCCCAGGAAAACACCCTAAGAGTAAGATATGAGATGTTATTCCAAACTTCTTCACTGGTTTTCTGCCATGCAGTAAGAGTGATAAACTTTGTTTTGTCTATTTTGAGGTTATATTTCTCTCCTCGAAAATATTTCTTTAAACTAGTACGTGTTCGTGGCTTCTTTTCGTCTCTTTTTTAGCCTTCTTCAGTCATTAAGTTGCCCAGAAGCCTTTCCAGATAAGAACCCAAAGATTATTTGAAAATAACATAAAACCAGACCAAATTTCTATGGACTAAAACCTCAGGAATGCATAAATTATATAAATTGTGCATTCTTATTACACACAGTTAAAATTACTGTCGGTGCCAGCTGTCTTTACATCAAAGAGGATATTTTGATCTCTGCCGAGAACTAGCCATGTTATTATTTAACATTGTTCTTTAACCCGCTCAGCTTCCACTCATCAGGGGTAACGTCCAGAGTGCCTTTTAGAAAAAGTAAAATAGTGAAATGGATTTTCTTTCTCTGTTTCATTAATACTTAATATTCCATTAATGCTCAGGCATATTAGACAATATTCAAAAATGTTTTAAATCCGTAAGTTAAGTTCATAGACGTTAAAAACAAATCAAAAAGGATCCACTGAGTAATGTCACAAATAGGACAGTGCTGTGTGCATCATTTAGACTAAAAACTGATTTTGCAGGAGGCCGAAACATCCAGTTGATTTAATTAAAGCAAAAAGAAACTCAGTCAATCCAGATGTTTGGCATCATATAAACCAAGCACAGGGATGATTGATTGAATCTTTGACATGATTCACCAGATGTTTTAGCCTCTTGAAGACAGACTAAAAGGAAAGGATTCGGGTGAGTTTCAAATTCCTCTTTCTCCCTGGGTACTCAGTATGAATTTTCTTCGTTTCTAATTTCTCCTACTCAGTCTTCCACCCTTTGGTGACATTATCTCATATTTTCTTTCAGACTGAATCTTGGGAAATTTCAATCAAGAAACTCATTGAGAACCAAGTGGCAATAAGTAAATAATTTCGTTACCTTTTCCCTTCAACATAAGGCTTCATTTGGTCTTCTTTTTCTGGAAAGATCTCAGTGCATGCAGTATCTGAGAGCAGGGTAGGAAGAAGCACTGCAGATACTCACACACATAAACTCTAACAGGATCAACTAAAAGAACAGATCCAGGAGAAATAATCTCAAAAGGTATTATTAGCTTGATTGCTCTGCAGTGTGAACATTCGCTGTTCAGATTGCCTATAATCAGCTCACCCTGGATTAAGCCACTAATGAGTTGATGGTGAGATAAGCTCTTTCTCAAAGGAAATAAATTAGAGATTGGCAATTACGGAAACAAAGAGAGGGGAGTCTAAGTGGGTCTCTTCATAGTGCCACTCATAGGGTATGTAGGTTTGCCTGAATTCTAAATTATGAAAACTCATCACTTGTTTTACTGTAAGTTAAATTACAGAGTTCATCCTGGGTCTAGGCAACAGCAGTTCCATCCTATATGATATGATTTGAATAAAACAAAATAGATGATTTCGTTGTATCTTCACCTTTGGCTTCAATTTCCCATCTCTGAGGATGATTTGATAATAATGCTCTTCCTTTCATCTGGGTACAACTTCACATGTATTATCTAAGCTGATCAGCTCAATAATTCTGTAAGATTAAAACTAAAAAACCAAAAGCTGCTGTCAAGTTGATTCCAACTCATAGCCAACCTATAGGACAGAGCAGAACTGTCCCATAGGGTTTCCAAAACAGTAATTTTTATGGGAACAGACTGCCACGTCTTTCTCTGGCAGAGGAGCCAGTGGGTTCTAACCACCAACCAAGTGCTTAAGCACTGCACCACCAGGGCTCCTTATTCTATATCTGTTATTATAAGCATTATCTCTCAAGAAGCTAAAGCGTTTGCTCAAGGACAACGGTTAGCAGTGCTCCAGGTATGGAACCTAGATAGTCTAACTCCTGGCCTTACTCAACCCAGCCCCACAGTTACTCCTGCAAATGAGTTAGTAAAGAAATATTGAGACCACTGGGTTAAGGAAGATCCTAGGTAAAATGTACACCAAAGAGTTTTATTAATCAGATGAGTTCATTGACACTTTGAATCTCTAAGGCAATAAGAAATGGAACAAGCTCAATTGTGGCCCAAAAACTGATATGCCATCTCATGAACCAAACTTATTAACTACTAACTCAAATATTATGGAAAACAAGTTTTAAAACACTTAGACCCTAAACAGCCGTATAACTGAGGGAAAAATAATACATCACAGTACAAGGTGTCTCTTCTCTCTCTGAAATTCTAAAAGTTTATTATCCAGTTATGTTTTCATGCCCCAGCATAAATTTTATTCTTATACGGTATGTTGTCCAAAGACATATTTTGGTTCAAAATCTTATTCTAAGAAATAGCAACAAGGTAGGAGGCATCAATACGCAAGGCTCCATCTTGCCTATTGCAGTTGTTGTTGGTTGCCGACTCATGGCAACCCTATGTGTGCAGAGTAGAACCACTGCATAGGGTTTTCAAGGCTGTGATCTTTTGGAAACAGATTGCCAGGCTTGTCTTCCAAGGTGCCCTGGAAGTGCTCGTTCGTTTATGCCGAGAAATTTGGAAGATAGCTACCTGGTAATCGGTCAATTCATGGAGCCTTGTTTTTTGACAATGCCTTCAGTGAAACTTGGCCTTCTTCCTTCAGTACCATCAGTTCCTGATCATATGCTACCCCTTGAAATGGTTGCATGTGGACCAATTCTTTTTGGTGTGATGACTCTGTGTATTTCTTCCACCTTCTTTTGATGCTTCCTGCGTTATTTAATATTTCCCCTGTTGAATCTTTCAGTGTTGCAACTTGAGGCTTGAATTTTTTCTTCAGTTCTTTTCTTGCTTGAGAAATGCCAACCGACTGGAAGAGATCCATATTTAGGCCTATTCCCAAAAAAGGTGATCCAACCAAATGCGGACATTATCGAACAATAACATTAATATCAAAGGCAAGTAAAATTTTGCTGAAGATCATTCAAAAGCGGTTACAGCAGTAGATCGACAGGAAACTGCCAGAAATTCAGGCCTGATTCCGAAGAGGACGTGGAACAAGGGATATCATTGCTAATGTCAGATGGATCCTGGTCGAAAGCAGAGAATACCAGAAAGATGTTTACCTGTGTTTCATTGACTATGCAAAGGCATTCCACTGTGTGGACCATAACAAATTATGGATAACATTACAAAGAATGGGAATTCCAGAACACCTAATTGTGCTTATGAGGAACCTGTACATAGATCAAGAGGCAGTTGTTGGAAGAGAACGAGGGGATACTGCGTGGTTTAAAGTCAGCAAAGGCATGTGTCACAGTTGTATCCTTTCACATACCTATTCAATCTCTATGCTGAGCAAATAATCCGAGAAGCTGGACTACAAGAAGAAGAATGGGGCATCAGGATTGGAAGAAGACTTATTAACAACCTGCAATATGCAGATGACACAACCTTGCTTGCTGAAAGTCAAGAGGACTTGAAGCACTTACTGATGAAGATCAAAGACCACAGCCTTCAGTA
>NW_004444083.1:3499685-3512924 GCF_000243295.1 Trichechus manatus latirostris | reverse complement strand
CAGTCTTCAGTATGGATTACACTTCACCATAAAGAAAACAAAAGTCCTCACAACTGGGCCAATAAGCAACATCATGATAAATAGAGAAAACATTGAAGTTGTCAAGGATTTCATTTTACTTGGATCCATAATCAACACCCATGGAAGCAGCAGTCAAGAAATCAAAAGATGCATTGCATTGGGCAAATCTGTGGCAAAAGACCTCTTTAAAGTGTTGAAAAGCAAAGATGTTACCTTGAAGACTAAGGTGCACCTGACTCAAGCCATGGTATTTTCAATCGCCTCATATGCATGCGAAAGCTGGACAATGAATAAGGAAGACCAAAGGAGAATTGATGCCTTTGAATTGTAGTGTTAGTGAAGAATATTGAATATACCATGGACTGCCAAAAGAACGAACAAATCTGTCTTGAAGAAGTACAACCAGAATGCGCCTTAGAACCAACGATGGAGAGACTATGTCTTACATACTTGGCACATGTTTTCAGGAAGGATGAGTCCCTGGAGAAGGACACCATGTTTGGTAAAGCAGAGGGTCAGCGAAAAAGAGGAAGGCCCTCAATGAGATGGATTGACACAGTGGCTGCAACGATGGGCTCGAGTATGATTGTGGGCATGGTGCAGGTCTGGGCAGTATTTCCTTCTGTTGTACACAGGATAGCTATGAATCCGAACCAACTCGACAGCAACTAACAACAACAACAACCTGGTGGTGGGAGCAGGTTGAAGCCACATCTGAAGAGGTAGTAGATGTCATTTCAGAGCATGCTTTCCAAGAAGGCTTTATTTAATGAATATCCATAGGTGCAAGACATATGGCCTTAACCTGGACCTATTGAAATATTTTCCATTCCATATTTATATCCTTAGTGAAGAAATAGGAATTTTTTAATGAAAATTACACATATCTAAATGAGCTGCAATATTGACAGGATAGTTAGCTCTTAAATAATCCAGCTGTTTCCCTAATTTTTTAATGTACGTTAAGCAAGGTCAGTCTATAATTTGGTGTATATGTTGGGAACTGAATTTCCATTTATAAACCATGCTATTTTCCTGTAAATGTTTTATTTTTATAGCCTCAAAACTACCTAAGCACAGGTATGCAAAATAAATGTCTTACTCTCCAGAGAAAAAGAATGGTATCGAAATTTAAATTTAGCCCCAAAACTTAAGTTTGCTTTTCTAGAAAGTATACCCAATGAGAAATCTTTGTCTGGTGAAGTTTTTCTTACTGCTTTTGTAAAAATAAATAAAACTCTTGTCAGTTAGATGCTTCAGTGTAAAATACTAGATTCCCAAAATGTAGGTTCATAAACCTACCAATAGAGTCCTTGGGTATTGCTCAGCTGTGAACCAAAAGGCTAGAAGTTCAAGTCCACCAAGAAGCACCTTGAAAGAAAGTCCTGTTGATCTGTTTCTGAAAGATAAGCCATTGGAAACCTTATGGAGCACAGTTTTACTCTGACACATATGGAGTCACCATGAGTTGAAACTGACTCGACAGCAACAAGCTGTCGTTTAAAATGATGAAGAACAGCCTAGTCTGGCTAACTTTTCAGTGTTGTACGAATAGGCGTGTTCACTAAACATACAATAAACTCAATACATTGGTTGCCATGGATAAGACGTAAGATGTCTACTATGAATTAGTAGTCAAATTCCATTGAGTTTCAAATAAAATTAACTCCACAGGTTTTTTGAGATTGGGGTGGGTATGGGGACTAGGCTCCACACAGAATAATCACTTCTTTGTAACCTGTTGGAAGACACTGCAAAACCTCAAAAATATCAACCCTTAGGAAACTCCAACCACGCATTGAAAGAAAAAAAATAAAACTCATTAAGGACACAAGCTTTCAAAATGGCATCTAATTTGGCATAAATAAAAAAGCATCCGGGAGAATTAAAACTGAGGCTTGAGTTATGAGAGCTCTGATTGGCTTTATGCTGTTGAAAGTGGTGGTCTTTAAACCCACCCAAAAATATATCAACCTGATGAGGTAGTATTAGCAATGCAGTAAAATTCACTATATAAAGTAATAGACTTTTACAAGGGCAAAGAAAATAGGTAATAAACCATTTTGTTCCTAAATTGTTTGTGAGGTCCATTGCCCTATTTATGAAGCTGCTTCATAATTACTCTCGTTATCCCTTACAGTGCCAAATGAGCTCCGATTTTCATTTATGGGAGTCAATGATGAATAGGGTGCACTGAGCAATCTTTTTATCAATTAGATATGAAGGATCGTATTCCCATCTTGATTTCTATCAGCCCTGGGTAGAAACCACTTTTGCCAAGCACTATAGTTCATCAAGACACACCATTTTTTTCACAACCACACTCAATTCTGACTCCATTTCCTAAGACAAAGTACTGCCATAAGTGGGAACTCAGAAAAACAAGGTGATTCTAACTTGCAGTAGATTCTACCTGGGAAAATAAATCCTGTGATCTGTAGCGGTGTTGAGATTAAAAGAACATCAAAACTAGGGAAAATATACATACAGTGTGTAGTTGGAATCCATAGATGCCACACATAAGAAAATATGACTCAAAGAAAGTATGCTTTATTTGATTTGTATGTATGGAATTTTTGCTTTACTACATGGAACCTTTAATTTTCAGACAATTGTCAATAGTAATACACACATATAAGTGTAGTAAAATTAGCATTATGTACAATTTCACAAAAATAAATAGTTTTAAACATGCCAATGCAACCCATACATGTAATATTTTAGGACTGATTTTTATGAAACCCTGTTTATCAAGCATGAATTTCAAAATAACCAAAAAACAAACCAAACCCACTGCCAACTCCATTCCCAACTCCAAGTGACCCTGTATGATAGAGTAGAACCGCCCCACAGAGCTTCCAAGGAGCGACTGGTGGATTTGAACTGCTGACCTTTTGGTTAGCTGGTGAGCTCTTAATCACTGTGTCACCAGGGCTCCATTTCAAAATATAAGCTACTTCAAAAACCATCAGTTCTTCTTTTTCCCACTGTATTAGGTCCATAAGGATGCCATAACAAAGTCCCACAAACTAGGTGGCTTAAAACAACAAAAACTTCTTGTCTCACAGTTCTGGAGGCTAGAAGTCTGCAATCAAGGTGTTGGGAGAGCTGTGCTCTCACTGAAGGGTCTAGTGGAAGAGCCTGCTTTGTCTCTTCCTAGCTTCTGGTGGTTCCTAGCAATCCATGGCACCCCTTGACTGTGGCTGTATCACTCCAATCTCTGCCTCCGAGTTCACACAGCCATCTTCCCTCTGTGTCTGTGTCCCTTCTCTTTTGGTAAAGACTGTGTGTCTCTTCTCTTTTTGTAAAGACACCATTCATATAGAATTAGGACTCACCCTGCTCCAGTATGACCTCATGTTAACTCAGCTGATAACATCTTTAAAGACCCAATTTCCAAGCAAGCTCATGTTCATAGGTACCTGGAGTTAGGACTTCAACATATCTTTTTGCGGTATACAATTCAACCCATGTTGTTGTTGTTGTTAGTTGTTGTCAAGTCAGTTCCAATTCATGGTGACTTTATATGTAACAGAATGAAACATTGCCTGGTCCTGTGCCATTCTTGTGATTGTTGCTATGTTTGAACTCATTGTTGTAGCTATGGTGTCAATCCATCTCATTGAGGGTTTCCCTCGTTTTCACCAACCCTCTACTTTACCAAACATGATGTCCTTTTCTAGCGCTTGGTGTTTATTGATAGCAAGTCCAAAGTAAGCAAGCTGAAGTTTCACTATCCTTCCTTCTATAACACCCACTAATTATTGCCTACCATAACATGCTCTCCTGTGTTTATGGGGGTGATGCGACAGATTCACCATTTTCCAAGCTGGAGTAGGTTGAATATAAATTAGTCTGTCGTTAGCAGGGATATCTTTGCACTGATCTCTGTCTGTTTTGCCCTCCTCCTCAACCCTGCAAACATCAGCACACATATATAAGAGAGCTAACTGGGAATTGGGGTGCTGGCAGTGGCCATGGCTCTGGATTCATAGGCCCAACTACAACCTTGGTCTTGAGAAAGACAACTGAAGACAGTATCCATAGGGCACCAGACATACAGAACTAAAGCAAACAGCCATTTTCTGGGACACTGTCCTCTCACATAGGCAATTCAAAACATGACATTACCGTATATTTCCTGTCTCCCACAAAGTTCAATTAAAAAAAAAATAGTTATGTACACAGAGGACCAAAATTTTCCTGGCACCTTCCCAGATTTAGCAGAACCTCAGTTACCCACTGAGGCACCTTATACTGTGTTATACTGTGTTAAAAGTTACTGAAGCAGCTATGTCAAGATAGCAGGTGTTATGGATTGAATTGTGTCCCCCCAAAATGTGTGTCAACTTGGGTAGGCCACAATTCCCATTATTGTGTGATTGTCCACCATTTTGAGATATGATGTGATTTTCCTATGTGTTATAAATCCTACCTCTATGATGTTAATGAGACAGAATTAGAGACAGTTATGTTAATGAGGCAGGGTTCAATCTACAAGATTAGGTTGTGTTTGGAGTTAATCTCTTTTGAGATATAAAAGAGAAAAGCAAGCAGAGAGACAGTGGTACTTCATGCCACCAAGAATGAAGCAGCAGGAGGGGAGCGTGCCCTTTGCACCCAAGGTCCCTGCACTGAGCAGCTCCTAGACCAGGAGAGGATTGATCACAAGGATCTTCCTCCAGAGCCAACAGAAAGAAAAAGCCTTCCCTTGGAGCTGGCACCTTGGATTCGGACGCTAGCCTCCTAGACTGTGAGAGAATAAATTTCTCTTTGTTAAAGCCATCCACTTGTGGTATTTCTGTTATAGCAGCACTAGATAACTGAGACAGCAGGAAAAATACAGAGTCACTTGGCAATAATCAATTCATATGTAATTGTCAACTACAGGCAATTAAGATATATATAAATATCTGTTTCCCCAGATATTAGACTCTGAACTGTATGAATAAATAACAACTTTTGAACACTTCCTGAAATATAAATGGGCTGGTACAAAGGGTTTCTAAACCTTGCATTCTTGCAGGGCAATATTTATTGCTAATGAAATACACATCACGAATCAAGATCCCTTCAGTGAGTAGTTTCCAAAATATTCATCTTTTATATTCAAGACTTACTGTGCACTGATTTCTAGAAATGCTTTTGATTGTAAAAAGGGTATTTCATTATTAAAACCCATTGCCATCGAGTTGATCCTAACTTATAACAACCTTATAAGACAGAGCAGAACTGTCCCATGGGTTTTCCTAGGCTGTGATCTCTATAGAAGCAGACTGCCACATCTTTCTCCCACGGAGTGGTTGGTGGATTTGAACTGGCAACCTCTCGGTTAGCAGCTGTGCACTTAACCACTGCACCACCAGGGCTCCTATTTCATTAATAAAGTATTTTTCAAGAGGAAAAAACACTCTAGTTCCGGACAGAGTGGGAGAAAAATTGTAGAACAAGAAACAAAATTCATAAAGAAGACCAGACTCATTGGTCTGACAGAGATTGGAGGAACCCCTGAGACTATGGCCCTAAGACACCCTTTTGAACTAGAACTGAAGCTATTCCCAAAGACTACCTTTCAGCCAAACCATAGACAGGCCTATGAAATAAACAACAACACCCGAGAGGAATGTGCTGTTTAGAACAATCAATTATAAGAGATCAAAAGGGCACCATTTGCCCAAAAGCAAAGATGAGAAGGCAGGAAGGGGTAGGAAATTAAGAAGAAAGAAAGAGAGGAACCTAGGACGGAAGTGGGGAGACTGCTGACAAATTGTGAGGAATGAAACCAATGTTATGGAACACTTTATGTGCAAACTATCAAATGGGAAATTAATTTGCTCTGTAAACTTTCACCTAATCCACAATAAAAAAAAAACTTATTAAGTGGATATGGGTAAATAAAAAAGAAAAAAACACTAGTGATACGTTGTTTTTACTTTTACATATGCCCTCCAAGTCATACAAGTCATTGTGTGAATGTCATTTTATGATTCCTGTATAAGCATGGACACCACAGTTTTGTTCTTTTGTGGGTTGAGAGGGAACCATTAGTTTGAAAAAAATCAAATAAAAAAAATTTAGTAGGCAAAATATAAAAGAGAAAACGACCATTGAGAAAGAAGTAAACTTTGTAAAATGTAAGATCTTACAGCAATGAAAATACACTTGCCAGAAAAATACTTTGAACCTTTGGACAGAGCTAAACAAGACTTCTCCAGGAAGCATCTAATATTGAAGTGTTTTTTAATATATTCTGAAAGAAGCTATATCCAATAAAAAGTATAAAATTCACACCAGAGTGGATATAGATTTCACTGGGCCTAAAAGCAAAAAGAATACAAAATTAAATGTAAAGTGAATACTTACTTATAATGAGAAAATAAACCACAACAAATTACAAATTCAAAAAAAATGCAAATACCACAAAATCCGGAAAAACGGCGTGAAATTTTTATTAATTAAACACCTGATAAGGAAAACCTGGTGGCATTTAAAAGTTCGGCTGCTAACCAAAAGATTGGCAGTTCGAATCCACCAGGCACTCCTTGCAAACCCTATGGGGCAGTTCTACTCTGTCCTACAGCGTCGCTATGAGTCAGAATCGACTCGATGGCAATGGGTTTTGTTGGTTTTTTTTTTCTTTTTTGGTTTAAGGAGCCCTGGTGGCTCAGTGGTTAAAGCTATCCACTGCTATCGAAAGATCGGTGGGTTGGAGAGAAAGACGTGGCGGTCTGCTTCCTAGAGATTTACAGCCTGGGAAACCCTATGGGATCGCTGTGAGTCAGCATGGACTTGGCAGCAGTAGGTTTTGGATTTGCTTTATGCCTTTATAATGCCTTTTCCCTATAATTTTGGCTACATAATGTTTTTGATGGCCTCCTCATATGACAACCTAAAAACCCATTGCCGTCGAGTTGATTCCGACTCATAGCGACCCTGTAAGACAGAATAAAACTGCCCCATAGGGTTTCCAAGAAGCAGCTGGTGGATTCGACCATTTGAATAGCAGCTGAGCATTTAACCACTGTGCCACCAGGGCTCCCCATGCAGCTATTTTGTAATATGTACCATGGAAATAATAGAAAAAAAAAATGCAGTCATTCTAGCGTCGTTGGACAAAAATTTTTTTTATTAATAATAGTTTATAAAAGTTCTTTTTCAGTTTCACATTGTGCTTTTTGTAATATTAGGGAAGTTTCTGAGTTGTCACATTTGAGAAAACCTCTCTTTTGTGAATCGTAACAGACATCCTCTCCGCCTGTGGTACTGCCATAGATTTGCATCACACCAACAATGTAGTCCTAATAAGTTGTCTTTGTTTTGCTCTCCTTCAAAAAGCAAGAAGAAATGTATGATGTATTTATAACCACATACTCCTCATTGTCAAGCATATGGCTGAGAGTAGGGAAAAATCCATCAAATAGAACAATGATTCTCCACTTTGCCCATGCCAAAATATTTCTGCTTATCTTAATAAACTACATAAAATTATGAAGAAAAAAATTACATTCAGTACACATTACTGTTCTTTTAAGTTCTATGAAACACTTTGCAGATGATCAAGCTAACCACAAATGAATGTGATGTTTCTAAAGAGATTGATTGTAATGAGTATCAGCATTCCCATCTGTCCTTCTTATTTCTCTGGTGGTGCAGTGGTTAAGCACTCAGCTGCTAACTGGAAGGTCAGCGGTTCAAACCCACCAGCCTCTCTGCAGGGGAAAGATATGGCAGTCTGCTTCCACAAAGATTTACATCCTTGAAAACCCTACGGGGCAGTTCTACTCTGTCCTACAGGGTAGCTATGAGTCGGAATCTACTCGATGGGAATGGGACTTAATAGATAGATACATTGCCTCGTATCTATTTTTAAATTAATAAGATGGTCTACTTCTGTGATAAAATCATCAAGAAGTTAAGTACTTTTGAAGCTGAAATTTTTTAACGTTGTAAAATAACAACGATAATATATTTGAGTGAGAACACATGGCAAAATATTGAATAAAATGGCAAGCGACTTAAGAGGATCCAACCAGGAGCAGCTGAAAAGTACCGGTAAGGAGGAAGTTCACGATTTCTGACGTTAAAATTGATCCATAGAACATCTCATATATTTTAAGAGTATGTCCCATTTGAGTTTATTCTCAAACAATCCAAGTTGATCTGGAAGCAAAATACAATTTATTAAATTTGATTACTGTGATAAAAGTTATTACAGTTCTTACACTGAGTGTTTCATAAATGACTGGCACAACTCCTATTATAATGTTTTCCAAAAGATGTCATTTTTTTGTTGCACTAAGTCGTTCTAAATCTGAAAATTTCTTTTTGCCGGCTAATTCAGGTCAAATAAGACTGCTGAGAATTCTCATCCAAAACTCAGAGATCTTTAACCTCCTGTTGGTAAAAGTCATGGCTGATAAATATTTACAGAACTTCGCAGAAAAGCTTCTGTTTGTTACAATTTTCTCCGAGAATGACATGACCTCAGAATTTCCTGGAATCCTGCTCCTGTTGTTATCTCTAGAGTTCAGAGGCCCATGCCTCATTTGAATATAAAGCTCTAGGGAGAACCTTTCAAAATCAAATTTATTTTTTATTTTTGACATTCATTTCACATTGGAGCCGCACTTTTTTTTCTTTTCTTCTTTTATTTTGTATCTGAGAAGCTAAAATTTTGAGTGTAAGATATACTGTTGTTGTTACTGGGTGCTGTCGAGTCAGTTCTGACTCATAGTGATCTCATGTGACAGAGCAGAACTGCCTCATAGGGTTTTCTTGGCTGTAATCTTTATGGAAGCAGATTGCCAGGTCTTTTGCCCACTGGGTGGGTTCAAACCTCCAACCTTTCAGTTAGCAGTTAAGAAGTTAATCATTGTACGACCAGGGCCTCACATTTATCATAGGATATAAATGTTAAAGTGACTGTCTTGGATTGAATTGTGTCCCCTCAAAATATCTGTCAATTTGGCTAGGTCATGATTCCTAGTATTGTATGATTGTCTACCATTTTATAATCTGAGGTGATTTCCCTATGTGTTGTAAATCCTATCACTATGACGTAATAAGATGGATTATCGACAGTTATATTGATGAAATCTACAAGATTAGATAGTGTCTTAAGCCAATCTCTTTTGAGATATAAAAGAGAGAAGCAAGCAGAGAGAAAAGGGGACCTCATAACACCAAGAAAGCAGCATTGGGAGCAGAGTGTGTCCTTTGGACCTGAGGTTCTGGCGCTGAGATGCTCCCAGACCAAGGGAAGACTGATGAGAAGGACTTTTTTCCCAGAGCCAACAGAGAAAACCTTCCCCTAGAGCTGACGTCCTGATTTTGGGCTTGTAGCCTACTAGACTGTGAAAGAATAAATTTCTCTTTGTTAAGCCGTCCACTTGTGGAATTTCTGTTATAGCAGCACTAGATGACTAAGACAGTGATCAAGACTGACAATTTTCATAAAATCAAAAAATGTGTTTATCTTTGAATTTTTATTTAGTAACCTCTTCTTCTGGGTTCCCTCCCACCCTCCCCATCCCACACCAACTTACTCCTATCCTGTACCTGCCTACATCCATACACACTCTTGTTTCTTTCTATTTGGTTTCAAAGGACAAATCTTCTGGTTGCTTAAATCTCATTTGAAACCTATCAGTGAACCCCATGCCCTTCTGGCCTCATTTCTAAGATCTTGCTCTCTATATAAAGAAGAACAAGGCATCAAGATTAGAGGAAGACTCATTAACAACCTACTATATGCAGATGACACAACCTTGCTTGCTAAAAGTGAAGAGGACTTGAAGAACTTACTGATGAAGATCAAAGACCACAGCCTTCAGTAGGGATTACACCTGAACATAAAGAAAACAAAATCCGCACAACTGGACTAACAAGCAACATCATGGTAAATGGAGAAAACATTGAAGTTGTCAAGGATTTCATTTTACTTGGATCCATAATCAACACCCATGGAAGCAGCAGTCGAGAGATCAAAAGACTCATTGCATTGGGTAAATCTGCTGCAAAATACCTCTTTAAAGTGTTGAAAAGCAAAGATGTCACCCTGAAGACTAAGGTGCACCTGACCCAAGCATGGTGTTTCCAATTGCCTCCTATGCACGTGAAAGATGGATGATGAATAAAGAAGACTGAAAAAGAATTGACGCCTTTGAATTGTGGTGCTGGAGAAGAACATTGAATATACCATGGACTGCTCAAAAGAACGAACAAATCTGTCTTGGAAGAAGTACGACCAGAATGCTCCTTAGAAGCAAGGATGGCAAGACTATGTCTCACATACTTTGGACATGTTGTCAGGAGGGATCAGTCCCTGGAGAAGTACATCATGTTAGTAAACTAGAGGGTCAGCAAAAAAGATGAAGACCCCCAATGAGAAGGATTGCCACAGTGGCTGCAACAATGAGTTTAAGCATAACAACAATTGTGAGGATGGCGCAAGACCAGGCCGTGTTTTGTTCTGTTGTACATAGTGTTGCTATTAGTCGTAACTGACTCGATGGCACCTAACAACAACAAGATATAGGGTTGCTACGAGTCAAAATCCACTCGAAAGCAATGGGTTTGGTTTCGTTTTGGCTAAGATAGTTCTGATTACAGAGAATATACTAAATATGTCTTAGTTGAATTAAATTCATAATTTGTTTTAACTGTCTAATTATTTGCATTTGCCCTTCCTTGAAAATATATTATTCTATAATTCTCTGACTTCTAGTTATTTTAAAACCAAAATGAGTCTTCAAGCAACAGGATTTAAAAATCCACTTTAATTTGCCTATTTTAGGCTTTTAAGCATAATTTGAAAAGATGATGAGTAATATTGCCCTCATGTAGTCCTGATATTTGCAAATACACACTTGTGCTTTCCCTTGAATTAGAATAATATGTAATCCCTCAGTGATGAAAGTTTTTGTTTCCTGAAAACTCTACCATCCATAGCATTTGTTGCCTCCATCCTTTCTGATCATCTTTCTTTGGTCATGTTTTCCATGTAGACCCAAAGATATCCATTAGGCTGAGTTGACACTGTCAGTTCAAACATCAACAACAGTCATTGTACCACTCTTGATTAAATTTTCTGAATTCATTTCAGTGGTAACAGATCAAATGATCACTCCACTGTCTATCTGTCGAAAGTAAGTTGTTTTGACTTTATGCAAGTGGAAAGGTTTGGGTAATACTACTTATGGACAGTGATGATCTTTACCATCATATTTAATTGTCATGTAAGTACATCTTGACTGCTGATGAGCATACTCACCAGTCCATTATTTCTCAAATCAGAATTATAGAGGGTGCTGTATAAAGCTGGCATTCCCTGACCACACCTCAGTAGACCTCCAGTGAGAACCAGCAACGTGCATCTTTAACGAGCATCCCAGGTGATTCTCGAGGCAGATGGTGTAGAGATGTGCTTTCAGAGACATCACACTTCATACAAAAATGCTTGCAAGCAGGTGGCTGCTAGCTACAAGAGGCCTCTCAGTAAAAGTAATGAGATTGGTCATCTGTTAAATTTAATGCTCTATTCTAAATGAAAATTTCAGGACCAAACCTAATTGATTTCAATGCATTAATTAACGGAGGAAAATAACCAAAATGTTTCTAGTACATCAATCTGCAGGATGGTTTGTACTTAAAAAAAAATGGCTGTTTTATTAGTATGGTTACACTCTTTAGGTGAGAAAAATTTTCAAGAGGTTGAAACTTTAGAATAAAGGCTTCCTATAAAAGTAAGTTGGAAATCTTGAGAATTGGTTCAACTCTGGAAAGTTCTGAGATATTATTTTTCCATTGGACTGGAAATGTATTTACTTTATTGAAAAATGAGCCCTGGTGGCACAGTGGTTAGGCACTTGGTTGCTAACCAAAATGGTGGCAGTTCGAACCCACCAGCTGCTCAGTGGGAGAAAGATGTGGCAGCTTCCTTCCTAAAGATTTACAGCCTTGGAAACCTTATGGAGCAGTTCTACTCTGTCCTATAGGGTCTCTATGAGTCCACAGAAAAATCTCCAACATCCGATGCCGTCGAGTAGATTCTGACTCATAGAGACCCTATACGACAGAGTAGAACTGCACCATAGGGTTTCCTAGGCTGTAATCTTTACAGGAAAGAGCCCTGGCGGCACAGTGGTTGACCGCTCAGCTGCTAACTGAAAGGTTGGTGGTTGGAACCCACCAGGCGCTCCATGGAAGAGAGATGGGGCAGTCTGCCTTTGTAAAGATTACAGCCTTGGAAACCCTATGGGGCAAGTTCTACTCTGTCCGCTAGGGTAGCTATGAGTCGGAATTGACTCAACAGCAATGGGTTTGAGGTTTGGAATCCTTATGGGAGCAGACCGCCACATCAGTCTCCCATGGAGCAGCTGGTGGGTTCGAACTGACTACCTTTTAGTTAGCAGCCAAGTGCTTAACCACTGTGCCATCAGAGCTCCTTAAATATCCATTAAAAAAAGAAAAAAACAAAACCCATAGCTGTCAAGTTGATTCTAACTAGAAGCGACCCTGTAGAACAGAGTAGAACTGCCCTGTGGGGTTTTCAAGGAGCAGTTGGTAGATTCTAACTGCTGACCTTTTGGTTAGCAGTCATAGCTCTTAACCACCACTCGACCAGGGTTTCCTAAATGGTCATAGATACCTGGAAAGTTCAAATGGCTGGGACTGATTAACTGAAAGTCAAATGACAAAGCTAGTTTCTTTTTACTTCTTCTACCAGCCCCACTTCCTTTCTCATCACAAGCTTAGGAAAATATAAATGACTTCATTCTGACTATCTTACACTGGTTTAACAATTAGTTGAGGTAGTGGGATAATCTCCATATGCTTGCTCTCTACCCTTATTTAAACTAATAGATAGATAACAGAAAAACATGTTCTGGATTACAGGAAAAGAGTTGGTAATTTATTAGCTCCTAATGGGAATAGGTAAAGCACATTGTGACTTTGTGATAGGAGCACATCATTATCAAGGCTCTTGGTAATAAGGACCAGAGACAAGCAAATGGCCCCAAGAATTTCCAAAAGGATTATTATATTGAGGTTCCGGCAAAATGGCGCTCTAAGCAGAAGCACCACGCTGTCCCTCCACAGCAAAGATCTGAAAAACTAAGCAGAACAGAGAATACAACAATCCTGAAACCCTAAAACATCAAATGAAGAGATAAAGAACTCAGCCAAGCACCAAATGGAGTGAGAAAACTGACAGAG
>NW_004444083.1:3481392-3493312 GCF_000243295.1 Trichechus manatus latirostris | reverse complement strand
AATAGATAAGTGGTATCTTGGGTGAAGGGTGAGACAGTACACAATACAGGAGAAACTAGCACAACTTATACTAGGAAAGGTCATGGAAGCCCCACAGACACATCCAAACTCCCGGAAGGACTGAATTGCTGGGCGGAAGGCTGTGGGGGCCATGGTCTCGGGGAGCATCTAGCTCAATTGGCATGACACAGCTTATGGGGAGGGTGCTCTGCGTTCTGCCTTGGTGGGTGGTGTCTGGGGTCTTGGAGGTCTGTGGGAGGCAGTCTG
Source organism: Trichechus manatus latirostris (assembly GCF_000243295.1). Taxonomy (NCBI): domain Eukaryota; kingdom Metazoa; phylum Chordata; class Mammalia; order Sirenia; family Trichechidae; genus Trichechus; species Trichechus manatus. Next base: position 3,493,045 of record NW_004444083.1, on the reverse strand, counting down.
GGGTGCTCCGCTGGTCTCATCCCTTCGGGAGCAGGGGAGAGTGGGGAGGGCGGGATGCAGGGAAGGGATTGGTCCGGGCAACTGGTTGTCCGCAGCTGCTGGGGCCTCCACCGGACTGAGACCGGTGCAGCTGGATGGTATCCGGCTGCCGCCGCTGGCTGCTCTGGCCGGGATCGCGGAAGGGGGTTCTGGGCGCAGCTGGAGAGGGATGTGGAGCATGATTCTGGCCCACGGAGGGGAAGACCAGATTTGCCGGCCTGAAGGATACTGGGGGTGGCCCCGAGAGTGTGGCCCCCGGACACCCTTTTGGCTCGGTGGTGGGGTTACCTCCGAGTTTCGCGGTTCGGCCGGGGGGTGGACAGCCCCGTGGAACCAGACGGGACTGGCAGGGTACAGGGGTCCGGTGACCGGGGCCGGGGGCCGAGGTGGGGACGGGGAAGCTGGTGGTGGGGAGCCCAGGGTTGGGTGGGGATATTGTTGATGTGTTGTGGGGTTGTTGGCCATTGTCATGGGGCAACATTTGTAGTAACTGTTGTGTGGGAGGCTGTTTTGTTCTGTGGGCCTTCATCTTGCGTGAGAGTGGCAGCGCAGTTCGAGGAGCGTGGTCGGTGTCGCTGAACTGTGCACGTGGAGGTTTTTGAGGTGGTGTGTCTTTGGCTGTGTGTATTTTCACCGAGAGACAAGAGGTTGAGATGTTAGGGGGTTGATGTGTTGTGGGGTTGTTGACCGGTGTTATGGAACAGCGTGTGTGCTTCTGTTTCATGGAAAACTGTTTGTTCTGTGGGCCTTCACCTGAAGTACAATAAAGAAAAAATATATATATATATTCATAAGATACTTTTAGTACCTCAATACATTTTTAAATGTATTATTTGTGCTATAGTGGTGCAAAAATGCTATCTTTGAGAAATCATTGTTTTGTAATTGGGACCAGGACACAAAATGTCGAGGTTTAAGGAAATGGAAATGAGGTTAGAGTAGCAAAAAAAATAATAATAATAATAATAATCTTGACATAATAACTACTGGACTATGGAATACCTGTTAAATGGATTTATAACAGTCTTAAAGGTCTCAAATGAATTTAAAAATGTATTAATTCAAACTTTAAACAAATTTATTCCAAAAAAAAAAAAAAGGATTATTGTCTCTGCCTTTATTCTTGGATATGATAATGCTAGTAGAATCTTTGAAAATGTTGAGTCATTGAGATGCCAAGGACTAGAAAAATCCCATGGTATGGTAATGAAGCAGACACTAATTTGGAACAACTTTAGAGCTGGACGTATATACAAGAAAGTGCATGCATTGAACATTGATTTCCCAAGCAGAGAAATTTCATTTCAATGAAAGTTAAAAGTTTAAAATAGGTTCTGACTAATAGGAAAGTCAGGAATATTTTTAGCAGAGGGAATTCAGACACTTGTGTAGTGGTTGGAAACACTGCTATCTTTAATCATGTGCTAAACAATTATACTGCAGAATCAGAATCAACCTTTTCCCACAGAAAGGTCCTTCCTCTTATCACCAGTCCCTCTCTCTAAACTTCTCCTGAATGTGAAACTCCCAAAGAAAAAGGACATAAAGAGAGGTGAGAATGAAATACATTATCCGATTTCCAAATGCATAGCAATTAAGGTAAGTATTTGAGTGAGAGACACAAAAGAAAGAAAAATAGTCTAGAAGTATTTACAAGAAAATTTTACATTCTAGTAATTCCTAATTCATTGCCAGGACCCTCTCCCTCTCTGCCACCACTGGGACTCAGTCAAATGTGTATGTTTATTCCACAGCTTGGCAACTTGTCTTATCAGGTTGGTCTCCACAAAAACATCTTGTCACCTTGTTATTATGTAGTTGGGAAGGAAACAGTTAATCAATACCTAACATTTTTAAGACACTGCATCAGACCTGTTGAGATTTCTAAAATATTCATGCACAGTCCCTGCCCTTTAGTAGTTCAGTGGTAGAAATATCACCTTCCATGTGGGAGACCCCATTGCGATTCCCAACCAATGTACCTCATGCACAGCCACCACCTGTCTGTCAGTGGAGACTTGAACGTTGCTATGATGCTAAACAGGTTTCAATGGACCTTCCAGACTAAGACAGACTAGGAAGAAATGTCTGGAGATCTACTTCTGTGGTGCAGTGAATTACTTAACATGGCCCGTCTAGCCATGGTCTTGTGACTCCCACAAAATGATTGGGTGGGAGTATGCAAATAAAGTTCTTGTGGCCCACCAAGGGGATTGGAGAGCTTGCTAATAATGTAAATAAGGTGCATGGAACCCTAATGAGGGGGTTAATCAGTTTTGCCATCCGGTTAGGCTTAAAATGAGCCATTTCTAACGGCTAGGAAGGGGACCTCATTACCATCAAGAAGAAGAGCCAGGAATGGAGTGCACCCTTTGGACACAGGGTCCCTATGCTGAAAACCTCCTAGACCCAGAAAACAGAAAGATGAGATGGTGAGAAGTGGCAGCAGAGAAACAGAGGCAGCAGAACCAGGAGACCGATGCAAGATGACACAGTGGGCTTCCCAGCCCATGGACCAAGGTGACTGCAGTGCGTGTGGGACCCACAGAGCGAGAGAGCTAAGTGCCTTAGGGCAGGAGGCTTCCTGGCAGAGTGGAGTGGAGTGAGGTGGAATGAGGTGCCTCAGGGCACTTATCAGTGGAGCTAAAGAGCTTTGTAACACTTATCCAAGCAGGGCAGAAGCCAGGACCAAGAGGAGCCTGTCCTGAGGGGGTCAAGAAAAGTCCAAGCAGAGAGAAGACCCTGCTTGCTTGCATGGCCAAGTGGAGCTGAGAGAGCTGTCTTTTGTCCTGCACTGAAGAAGGGAAAGATATGCTCTCCACTTTGGGGGACCCTTCCAGACCTTGCCTACATGCTTTCTGATCCTGAGTTATAGCTTGTTAATCCTAATCCCAAGTTGTACCTGTTACTTCTCTAATAAACCTCATAATCATGAGTGTTGTCTGTGTGTTCTATGTGGCTATTATAACAAACTAACGAACTCAGCAGAGAAGTTGAGAGTGCCATGGGAGGGACAGCTGGTGTCAGAACTGGTAAGAAGTTTGGAGAGGGGAGGTATGGCTGACCTCTATCTCATAGGAATCATCAGCTTTGGGTTGACGCTGATCTTGATTGTCTCTCCTCCACCTTGTGAAGTTAGACGAGGTCTGATGCCACCATGCCATTTTTATAACTTCCAAATATCAGGCACTGAAAACCCTATGGATCACAGTGGTCTGATCCACAACCAATCATGGAATAGTGCAGAACTGGTCAGCATTTCCTTCTGTTGTACATGAGGTCACCATGAGTCAGAGGCCAACTCCATGACAGCTAAAATCAACCTTAGGGAGAGAAGATCAGGACAAAATGTGCTAATCCCCACCATAGCAAAAAGAAAGCGCTAGGTTGCTTACAACAAGGTAGAAGTCACATTTGTTTAGGAGAAGATACGAGAAGTTTTCCCTGAAGAGATGGCACTAAAGTTAAGTGCAGAAGAACAGAAAATATGATGGAGAGAGCACTCTGGATGTAGGAACTTGCGTGAGGAAAGCAGAGTAATAGAGTAACTTGCATGGAGGATAGAGTATGCAAAAAAGAAAAGAAAGGCAAAGAAAAGAGAAGAGAAAATGCAGAGATAAAACCGGTGTGTTAGAGAGCAGTTAAGTAGACTGACCATCTTCAAAGCCAGGCTAAAGAGTTTGGGCATGAGGAAAGCTGGGGAAATGGGCAGGAACATAATAATTACTGAGCACATATGATGAGGTACTGAGTTAGCGGCTGTGCAAGAATCACATCACTGAACATCAATGCAGGATGAGAACTGGCCTTAAAAATGCTAACACAGTGCTTCAGATTGGGGAAGTTTGAGAGCTGGGAAACTGATTGCAGGCACACAGAACAAGAGACCGTTTCAGAAGTAACCAACCAAAAAAACCCATCGCCATGGAGTCTATTGGGACCCATAGTGACCCCTATAGGACACAGTAGAACCACCCTATAGAGTTTCAAGGCTGTAAATTTTTACAGAAGCAGACACATCTTTCTCCCATGGAGTGGCTGTGTGGGTTCGAACCATCAATCTTTCAGTTAGCAGCTGAGCGATTTAATCACTGCACCGCCATGACTCCTTTACAGAAGTAAAACCAAAAACCCATTGCAACTGAGTAGATTCCAACTCATAGGGACTCTATAGGACAGAGCAGAACTGCCCCATAGGGTCTTCAAGAAGCAGCTGGTGGATTTGAGCTGCCGACCTTTTGGTTAGCAGCCAGCCTCTTAACCACTACACCACCAGGGTAAGGTCTTAATCAAGTGGTATCAGCGAGGAGACAAAAGTGGAGGGATGTTTTGTTATGTTGTTTTGACCATGCCATATTGATCCAGTAGATATTTTCACATTATCATTTTCACCATGAGGACATTTTGAGTATGAATATTATTATCAGAACATACAATCTCTCTAAAGTATTCTTCATTAAATCATCTTAATTCCTTGATCAATTTTTTTAAACAGAAAACTTTCTAGTTTTTCCACTTTTACTCTTATTTCACTGAAATTATCTTTGTTGAGATAAATTCATTTCTCCCCCAGAAAAATGTACAAACCAATAAGTGGTTTATCAATCACCTTTGTTCAATTTTGGTTTCTGTTTTGTTTTGTTCTCCGTAACAAGTTTTACCATTTTAGATTCCATTAATGTGAATTTTCTTTTGCGGTCAGTAGTTCCAAGCCCAATTTACTCAGGTCATATTTTACGGATCTAAATTGTGACTGTATAGGATCTAGTTTTTCCTTCAATTTTTTAGAAATATCAAAGTTTATCATTTGCCCCGTTAGCTGTGGCTGATTTTATTTTCCATTAATTCATCTAATAGTAATGTTCATTATGATTTCTAGGTATAGGCTGATGGTTTGCACCATTTCTCAGGTAATTCATGAGAAAATTGTAAGCAAAAGTCTTTAGATAGATAGCATTGCTACGAAGCCAAAACCCTTTACTGGGCTCTTATTCCAAAATCTTCATGGAAACACTGTGTTTCAAGGAGTCCTGGTGGCACATTGGTTAAGCGCTTGGCTGCTAACCCAAAGGGTGGTTCGAACTCACCAGTTGCTCTGTGTAAGAAAGATGTGACAGTCTTGGAAACCCTATGGGGCAGTTCTACCCTATCCTATAGGGTCACTATGAGTCGGAATCAACTCAACAATGAAGGGTTTGGGTTTGGTTACTCTGCCTCTCAAATGTAATTCCCATTTCTGGTCCCTTGAGTATTAGACAAAAACAGTGGGATCCAAATGGTGAGTTTAAAATGGAGGGACCAAAAGTTTCCATTCTAATGTGAGAGATTTTGAAATGACAGTGCTGAGAGGCCTTGTATCTGGTTGGATGGGGTTGGGAAGGAGAAAAACGAATAAAAGATGAATTCAGGGTTTTGAGGCTAGGTGACATGTAGACTAGTAACGGCGTTGAGGAAATCAGGAGGGCAACTGGCTTGCATGCTAAAATCTTGGCTTTTTTTCTGACACGTTGTGTTCTTAGTGTATGGCGCAAATAGTTAAACACTCAACTACTAGAGGAAAGGTTGGTGGTTCGAACTCACCAAGAGGCACCTCAGAAAACAAACCTGACGATCTGCTTCTGAAAGGTCACAGCCCTGAAAATGCCACCGAACAGTTCTGTTCTGCATATATGGGGTCCAACAACAACAACAATTTCTAGCATCAGGAGAACGCCTTAGAGGTGAAGAACTGGAACACAGGTGAACGGTCAAGGTTGGAAATAACAGGAGAGTTACAGATCGAGAGGTGGCACACAAAGAATCACTAGTGAATAATTAACAGTCAAGGAAGAGGATGTAGGAAGAGAAGAGGGGTGAACGCAGGACTTTGGAATCAAAGGAGAAGAAGGGAAGCTAATGAGGATGATGAAGTAATTTCAAAAACGGATGAAGGATCAACGATAAGAGACATGGAATTCATCCTTTTATTCACTCAAGAGCAGTGAATCACAGCTGTGAACCACGAACTTTGCTAGGTGCTGAGAAAAGACAATTCCTGCCTTCAAGTAGCTCAGAGAACAGACCATTAAATACAGGAAGTTGAGTAGCATTATACAGGAACAAACAGAGAAGTTAAGGGCAATCAAATTCTCTGTAGACTATAAAATACATATAAGATATTATTACTAGGAAGAATGAAAGCTGAGAAAAAGGCTATTGGATTTGAAGTTGTGGCCACCATTGTCATTCAGATGATAACATTACAGTAGAGTGGTGTCTTCTTTCATGCCTGGTTAGCTTTTAGTATACCACAGAAGAGCTATAATTTTTATAAATATAAATTAAATGTTGAACTGAAGCCACCTCTTCCTGAGTTGCATTATACCAGAAAAAAACAAAAGAATGACTGATTCTCTTAGAGCTCATCTATATTGACGACCTTTGTCCGGAATACTAAGAATCATGGCACCCAGTCATGAGAACAACTATGTGTTTGATCTCAGAATGATTGGTTTTGACAGAGCTTCCACATTTAGAAGTTCTACCCCCAGTGTCATTGTTCTAGCCCTTTAATATCCTTTTTTATGGAAATGCTATAGAACACTAATGATTATTAATTGGAAGAAACAGTAAGAGCTCTATTGAACCATTTTTCAAAGGAAAATATCTAATGAGTACATTTATAAAAACAGACTTTGAGTGCTTACATAAAATAGCTCTTTTGCATTTTGTAAAATGAACTTTGCATTAATATGCTAGGATATTTTTCTAAAGAGTTTTGGGTGAGTTCAATTTTTGAGCTTTGATGCATAAAAGACTTGCAAAGTCCAGCTTGAGACAGTTGTTCTGGGTCAGCCAGAATGGGCAGGGGAAGAGTCAAGAGAGTAAGCAGAGTGAGGGGTGCAGAACAGTGCTAGAAAAATCTCACGTTTGATAAGAACGAGCAATGAGGAAAACTGAAGAAGAATTGATACCTTTGAATTACAGTGTTGGTGAAGAATATTGAATGTACCATGGACTGCCAGAAGAACGAATAACTCTGTCTTGGAAAAAATACAGCCAGCCAGAGTGCTCCTTGGAAGACATACTTTGGACATGTTATCAGGAGGGACCAGTCCCTGGAGAAGGACATCATGCTTGCTAAGGTAGAGGGTCAGTGAAAAAAAGGAAGATCCTCAAAGAGGTGGATTGACACAGTGGCTGCAACAATGGGCTCAGACATAGCAATGATTGTGAAGATGCCACAAGACTGGGCAGTGTTTCATTCTGTTGTACACAGGGTTGCTATGAGTTGGAACCGACTCTATAGCACCTAACAGCAAACAACAACAAATCATATCACAGAAAAGAAGATGTTGCATGTCAGTAGCACACTAGGTCATGCAAGCCAAGTTTATGCTTCTGAGAAAGAAGGAGAGGCCCAAGCAGGGTGGTCCCAGTATTAAGAAGAGTTCCAAGGGAGCCACTGCTTTTCAAAAATAGCATGCTAACCAGTATCTATCTTCATTGGGCGTTAGGACATGGACATCTCCATGTTCATTCACTGACTCACTCATATGCCTCATTTCTGTAGCCCGTAAAAGCAAACCTAAAACGCCACTTGTCTGTTTATGCAGTTTCTCAGGGAATCATCCTGCCCAAGGTCCTTCATGGATACTGCTATGATATCAGTCAGTTTCAGTTCGTTTCAGTTCTGTGTTCTCTTCATTCCCTAGTTCCCTCTGGGTTTGGTGCTCCTTCTAACTCTTCTTCTGGCATTTAGGGCTCAGCTCTCTTGCACGGATCTTCCAGCCCCGCTGACTCCCCTTATTCTTGGAAGCCAGGAAGCTCATCTCTGCTCGAGCCCCATAACTAGTTCTTAATTAAGCTAGCGTGTGTGTGTGTGTGTGTGTGTATGTGTGTGTGTGTGTGTGTGTAGTCTCCTGTGATAAGGGAAACCTAGGTCTATTTGCAGACTTTTGAGTGGGGAGAAGAAGACAGGCTGAATTTGAGTGAGAACTCCAAAAGGAAATGAGTGGGATAAGACCTAGGGCACAGGTAGGAGTGTTGATCTTAACAGTCCTCTAAGTTAAAAGACCACCACCTGTCTGTCAACTTGTCATTCTATGATGGCTCCCGTGTTGCTAGGATGCTGGAAGTTACACCACCAGTATTTCAAATACCAGCAGGGACACCCGTGGTGGACAGGTTTCGGCCAAGCCTCCAGATTAAGAAAGACTAGGAAGAAAATCAGAGCAATCGACTTCTAAAAATTAACCAATAAAGTCTGTATGGATCACAACAGAATATTGTCTGATATAGTGCTGGAAGATGAACCCCCTAGGTTGAAAGTCACTCAAAATACACAGCGACCACAACAATGGACTTGAGCAAAGCAACAATCGTGAAGATGACACAGGACGGGGCAACGTTTCATGCTGTTGTGCATGGGCTCTCCGTGAGTCGGAACTGACTGGAAGGCAACCAATAACACCAGTGTTAAAAGAAGATGAGAGGGAGTGTATAGAGAAAACAAGAGGCTGCATCTTCTTTTGAGGCTGTATCTCTGTCTTGCAGAGTCTCAGGCTTCTCAAAAAAGTCCAACGTGGTTTACTATGAGTAAGCTGACATTGAAGGCAACAGGAAGTAATTGGGGGTTGAAAGGAGAGCTGGCAAAAGGGCTTGAGGCATGTGTCCACATCTAGACTGGGCAAGGGATTACGCCGAGCCAGAGGGAGGCAAGGGGAAGATATTCCCTAAGTAGTATCAAAGGTCAGGTGGCTGTGACAACTGGCTATTAAAAGCTGTGCTTTTGTTTCTGTGATGAAAAGCCAAAACTGTGTGCACTCCTGACTCTGGCCTCCTTTCCCTGCACCAGCTACACCACACTTTCTCACAGCATCAAATACTAGTGCCTGTATTACGTTAGAAACCAATGGAAATGCATCTACTAAGCACTTACAGTTAAGCACACAACCGAGAGATAGTGCAAAAAAAAGCATCTTTATTAGAAAGATACTAATACTTGCCTTTTACACTTAGAAGTTGCTCTAAACATGCGTTTCTTATTGCCTACATCCCAAATTTCAAACTATAATGCTTTGGTCTGCTTAAAAGGGAAACCATTCCACTCTGAATAAGAACAAGTGAACAGCAGAGAACAAAGACACTCCTAAAAATATCCCTAGGAGAACTTATAAAACTTGCCTCTTTGACTACAATATACCTGGAGATAGGGATGTCAAAAGCCAGTTTTCTGCTTAGCCAAGTTACAATTATAAAGATAAACCAGTTTGGGCATAATTATTTAGTGAATATCACCTCCTCTCTTATGTTTTACTTCGGCCCTATGTTATACAAGGACACCAAGAATTAATAAGCCCAAAAATGGGCCTTCTAGTTGGTGAAAGATGCCACTTAGCTTTTTAAAGGACCATTCCCTAAAGACTCTTTTTTAAATGATACATTTAGAAAAAATACGCAATTGGCAGAAACCTAACAGCCTACTACTTTTGAGAGACTACATCTCCTATAGAAAATGAGGTAATGCACTTAAAAGATTAAAGCAGAAAGATCACCATGACAGCTTACACTTTTTCCTGGCCTCCACTTTCCTTCCTTAAATCGGATCATCTGCCTTTTTGAAAAGAGCCATAAAATAACATCCATGTCTGAGTATCAGTAAGCAGATTTAGCTGTTCCTTGAGCATAATCCACTCACTTCCAACTGAGTCTGTATCTGGCAAACTGGCTGGAGGGAATTTGGGAAGCAGACACATCCCTAAGCAGGCTTTCTTGATTGTCAAGTGCTGTGACCCCAGATGAGTTGGGGTCACTGATTCCCTCCCAACAGGGAGACAGTTTGTTCCAGGAGCATGGCCTCATCTCCAAAGCAAATGCACATATTTTTTACTTCTGCATTTTGTTTAGCCCCACCAAATACATGGCGGGTCCCTATTTCCTAAAGGCTCTTTTTTCTACTCGGAGTTAGGGTGACATTTTCCAAAATGCGCACGAAGATATTCTCCCCGCTCTCCAAGAAACAGAAAATTTCAGACAAAGATGCGTGTTCGTTTGTTTGTATTTCTGCCTGTCTGCCTGCCTGTTTGTTTTAATCCTATTTTGCTCAGTTAGTACAACACGTTAGAACTTCTGTTAGGAAGCTTGTGGACCAAGCTCCAATCTAAACACGGCTATTTAGAAAAACCACCTCCTTGCATATATGCAGCAAAGCAAGAACAGGTTTGTCAAAGTATAGGGTGTGGAAAGGACTTCTGTTCCCTGTGGGCTGTTGGGTGCAACCCCATCAGCATTTTTTCTCCCACCAAACATTTCCCTTCTTTGTTTAGAGCAAGGATTCCATGAGTTAGGCCTGTGGCTGCAGGTACAGTTTTACCAGCCTGGAGCCTCCAAAGCAAAACCATCTGGGATGTAAACATTTCTCAGACAAGGCAGGAATGCCCTTTATTTTTTCGAACCCAGGAACATGCTAAGGCTTCTCCCTGTGTTCAATACTTTATGACATGTACCAAAAAGAGCAAAAACATTTTTTAATTGAGCTTTAGGTGAAGGTTTACAGAGAAAATTCCTTCCTCATTAAACAATGAATACACATATTGTTTTGTGACGTTGATTGCCAACCCCGCGACATGTCAACATTCTCCCCTTCTCGACCTTGGGTGAGACACAGAAGAGTCACGGTTTCTGAACCTGTGTGAGTGGCAGTTGAAATGCTTTCCTCTTCTTTTCCTGGACCACACATCTAAGGCCCAAATGGAAACAAAACATAAGACTCCTGGAACTCTGCCTTAGGAAAGCTCAAAGGTGCCCCCAAACCTGTTACAGTCGATTCCAACTCATAGCAACCCTATTGGACAGAATAGAACTGCCCATTAGGTTTCCAAGGAGCGGCTGGTAGATTCGAACTGCTGACTTTTTAGTTAGCAGCCCAGCTCTTGACCACTGAGCCACCAGGGCTCCAAAGGTGTCCCCAGTCACATGGAATTACTGAATTGTAAAATATTCCCATACTGTGAAGAACTCATTTAATTCTATTCGATTTCCTTGCAGACAGGTTACTTACGTTAGCCAGAAACCAACTTCCTGGAACCTCCTGATAGTGGAAGATTCTAGGAAATACTTATTTTTCTGTTTTTTTATGAGTGTTTTTGGAAACTGCAAAGAGAAAATGTCCTTGTGGCGATCAAGACGTACTCTCATTGGCCTTTTAAGGACAGTGTTAGTCCACTGAAACCGAGATCTCCACATCAGCTGCTAAATTAGAGGTCATTTAGTGTAGATGCAAAGAGAGTGCTTTGGAATTAATCAGACCTAACGCCCTTGTTGTTACTCTATAAACTTGTGCAACGATTTAACTTCTCTAAACCACAATTGACTTATTTGTAAAACAGTGATCGAAAATAGTGCCTGATGTTTATCGTTTTTAGGAGGATTTGTTAAGACAATCCACCTATAAATAAAGCACTTAGCTCAGTGCCTGGCACATAATAAGCTTTCTCAATAATTTTACCTCACCATTGTTAGAAACCAGGGCCCCAGATGACTGCTATTTGGGATTCTTTTTTTTTTTTTTTTTATTGTACTTCAGGTGAAGGCTTACAAAACAAATAGTTTCTCATGAAACAGTAGTACACAT
>NW_004444083.1:3470489-3476568 GCF_000243295.1 Trichechus manatus latirostris | reverse complement strand
CATTTCTTTTGTTTTTGTAGGTTTTGTTTTTGCCGAGACTTTATGTTTTTCATCTTTATTTTTATGAGTTGGTTTGTTAACTTTCTTTGTGGTTACCATGAATTTTACCCTTATCTTTCTGAGTTTGAAGTAGTCTACCATTATTTAGTATCGCCTTGCCTTCCTCTCCATTGGAGCCATTTGGGTTTCTTTTGTAATTATCCCATACCTTGGAAGGTGACTTTATGAAACATGATGTAAATTTGATGCTAATTATAATGGCACATCCAGTCAGATACAAAATTAATAGCCTTTCTTGGGGTGTGGAGTGGGGGAGTAGGGGAGAGTTAAGGAATGAACATTAACCAAAAAAAAAAAATTCCAAATTTAGGAAATTTTAAAACAGCTGGAGAGATTGATTTCAAAGTAAGCAATACTGTTAGTGTCACTGAATAAAAAATAATAATAATAATATTCAGAAGAAATGAGATAATGTGCAAAAAGCTCGGTAAAAAACACATCTCAAAATATGCTTTATGAGATGCTTATAAGCCATGTTTACATGCCTGGTTTTCTCCAAAAGTGAAATATTCAATTATTGACATGGGAAAAATGGTCTAGAACTTGGCCACTAAAACCATAGAAGTTTTGTGAGATTGAGATGTGGCATTATAGTGTAGATGTAAGAATGACTTTTTGAAAAAGCTATGCCACATTATATCATAGAATAAAGCACAAAAGAGCAAAAGGCAGGCTTAAGGGTAAAAATAAAATGTTAAAAAATTCAAACCAGTGAAGTAACACTATTTCACCCCTTCAAAACTTTAGACATCTAGTAAATACATTTCTTGTTATTGTTGTTGGTAGCTGCCATCAAGTTGGCCCCCGATTCATGGCCCCATGCACAATGCATAGGATTGTCAATGGCTGATTTTCAGAAGTAGATGTTGTTGCTCTTGTTAGGTGCTGTCGAGTTGGTTCGAACTCATAGCGACCCTATGTACAACAGAATGAAACACTGCCCAGTCCTGCACCATCCTCACAATCTTTGTTATGCTTGAGCCCATTGTAGCAGCCACTGTGTCAATTCATCTCATTGAGGGTCTTCCTCTTTTTTGCTGACCCACTACTATACCAAGCATGATGTCCTTCTCCAGGGATTGATCCCTCCCGATAACATCTCCAAAGTATGTGAGATTTAATCTCACCACCCTTGCTTCTAAGGAGCATTCTGGTTGTACTTCTTCCAAGACAGATTTGTTCGTTCTTCTGGCAGTCCACGGTATATTCAATATTCTTCACCAGCACCACAATTCAAAGGCATCAATTCTTTTTCAGTCTTACTTATTCATTGTCCAGCTTTCGCATGCATATGATGCGATTGAAAATACCATGGCTTGGGTCAGGCGCACCTTGGTCTTCAAGGTGACATCTTTGTTTTTTAACACTTTAAAGAGATCCTTTGCAGCAGATTTGCCCAATGCAATGCATCGTTTGATTTCTTGACCACTGCTTCCATGTGTTGATTACGGATCCAAGTTAAATGAAATTCTTGACAACTTCAATCTTTTCTCCATTTATCACGATGTTGTTTACTGGTCCAGTTGCGAGGATTTTTGTTTTCTTTATGTTGAGGTGTAATCCATACTGAAGGCTGTGGTCTTTGATCTTCATCAGTAAGTGCTTCAAGTCCTCTTCACTTTCAGCAACAAACTGACAGATATGTCAGAAGTAGATAGTCAGGCCTTTCTTCCTAGTCTGTCTTAGTCTGGAAGCTCCACTGAAACCTGTTCAACATCATCAAGAAGCAAGCCTCCACTGACAGACATGTGGAGGCTGAGCATGAGGTTCATTGGCTGGGAACCCAATGCAGCACTCCTGAAGGAAAGGCAAGAATTCTCACACTGAACAACCACTGCCACCAGTAAATATATAATTCCGTCTATTTCTCGAACTAGGATAAAGTAGGAGCTGGTGTTGTGATTGATGATGTTCAACATGGGCATATGAGATTATGGAGAATTTCTTCCCTGCCATGAACACCACAAGAGCAGTTTGAATGTATTTATCCCTTCACTACCATAGCTGGGGACAGACCGATGGAAGGAACAGAAATAGAATAATCAGGACAGATCTGGGTAATTTTTGTCCCAGAACTTCTTGGCTCCTCTCTGTCTTTTCTCATGTTTTTAGGATAAAATCTTTTATACAAAGAAAATCAAACATAACACTGTCCTCATCAATGCAACCAGGATGAGGGTAAAACAATGTCTATGTCCATGAAGTTCTAAAAGGACATTTTGTCATCCCCTCCTAGATACTAAGAGAAACTTCAAATACAGGTAATGTTGTTGTTGTTGTTGTTGTTGTTGTTGTTAGGTACCCTCGAGTAGGTTCCCACTCATAGCAAGCCTATGTAAAACAGAATGAAACACTACCCAGTCCCACATCATCCTCACAATTGTTGCTATGTTTGAGCCCATCGTTGCAGCCATTGTGTCAATCCATCTCATCAAGTATCTTCCTCTTTCGTACCAACACTCTATTTTACCAAGCATGATGTCCTTCTCCAGGGACTGGTCCCTCCTGATAACATGTCCAAAGTATGTGAGATGAAGTCTCCCCATCCTTGCTTCTAAGGACTTTTCTGGCTGTACGTCTTCCCAAACAGCAGTGTTTCGTTCTGTTGTGCATGGGGTCGCTATGAGTTGAAACTAATACCATAACAATGTAATCGCTGATGGTGTAAACAGGTAACACACTTGGCTGCTAACTGAAAGGCTGGAGATTCAAGTCTACCCAGAAGCACCTCCAAAGACAGACCTGGAGATCTATTTCTGAAAAATCAGCCATTGAAAACCCTGTGAAGCACAGTTCTACTCTGACAGACAGGGGGTGGGGGAGGTCACCATGTGTCAGAATCAACTGGATGGCAACTGTATTTTTACCTTAACAATGAACAAAAACTTATAACAAAAGTATTTGCTTTTAGGTTTCATCCAGATGGCATTGTGGAAAGAAGCAGCAATTTCTTCAAATTTTTGTAACTTTATTAATTTGGCCAGTTTAAACACGTTTGCTGGGATGACAGTTTGCCTCAGGACTTGGGATGGACTCAGTCCATCTCCTGTACCACTGGGTTTTGTGGCAGTTATGTTGTACCTTGATTTAACTGTTCTTGAATTTCATATATTAAAATATGTCTCCATTGGGTAATTATTTTTTCAGAAAAGTTCGATGGTTAGCATATACTGTTAGTATATCTGTAAATGTCTTACTTTTATATTAACAGATTCTTTTAAACATGGTGAAACATAAAATGATAGAGTAAAAGCTTTTGCCTCCAACATTCTGTAGACACAGCTCCATTGTGTCCAGGGAAAAAGTCAGTCTAAGGCCAGCTTAGCTTTGTTCTCTTGTTTTTCACCTTTTTTTTTTTTTCCAGCATGAATGCTTGTAGTCTTTTTCTCTCCATCCCTGTAATTCAAATGTTACAAAGTTCTCTTTTCATTTAATTTCCTTTGAACACAGTGAGCCCTTTTGATCTGCTTGTTCAATTTTTTTTTCAACTCAGGAAACTTACTTAATTATATCTTTGAATAATTGCTTCTGTTCTACTTGTTATTTATTTTTCTTCTGGAACACCTATAATTCTGGCTTTCAAGTCTCTATCCTCCATACATACTATTTTCTTTCATTGTTTTCTACCCTTGTCTTTTTCCTCTGCATCCTGAGTAGACTTCGCAACTTTGTCTTCTCCAAACCTAGTTGATTATAGCACCACTTCTGACCCTTCGTTGCTCTAATTCAGTTAGTGCATCTCTATATTTCAACAATATATTTTTAATTTTACCCAACTACAGTTTCATGTAATATACAGTCCTGCTCCTATTTTATGGTAATCATGTCTTTTTTTTTTTGTCCCAATGACAGTTCAAATTTTCAATTTTTTTTTTCCTCTCATTCCTGTAGTAAATCTTTTTAGAGGTTTGTGTCTTCAGGATGATAGTCCACTTCTCATGTTCTGTTGTATTTATATGTTTTTTTTTTTCTCTCTCTCTTGAAATAAAAGAGAAATAGATCCAAACTCAGCATCCAAAACACGGAATGTGTGTGTTAGCTTTGGCTCTATTCTTTGTCTAATTGGGTTGTGATCAAGTTTCTTTTTCAACTCTACATCTGGATGGCAGACGGATGTGCACAGAACTGCTGGTCTAAGTACCCTACTCTAACATACGTAACTTTCTTGTATGACATGGAATCTTCCCAACCTCATTGTTTAGTTCTCTGTCTCTGAACAGGTGAATCGTGTAAGAAAATACAATGCAAACAGAATTCTTCCTATTTCTGCTTCCATCTACCATCATCCTCCTCTCCTGCTTTCCTTTATATCAAGTTGCTTTCTAGGAGTTTACATTTGGAAGTAGAAAAAGAGGTAGGATGATCGGAGTACCCTTGTGACACCAAGGCAGCTGTTGAGTTTTCTGACTGTTAAAGACCTGAAGCTCTATGTTGGGAGCAAGAGGTAGAAAATGGAGGAAAGGATGCCATGCTGCCTTTCAGGTGGACATAGTGAAATAGATCATTGACAGTATTGTTCAGACTTGTTCTATCACCTTTGATACTTAGTTGTAGCTGTTCTAACTTCTGGTAATAGGTGAAAAGTCAATTTTAGGGTTGAGTCACAGTATAAATTTTCATCTTTCTCTGTAGAAGAGGCTCTTTTGGGGCCACCAGCCAGATACTATTTCTAAACTGGAAGTGCTGAGGTGGATACTGAGAAGAGAGATTTCCTCATTACATTATCGGTAACAAGGTGGATATAGCATTAGATCGGCCAGCGCCGTGAGATACCTACATTCTTTCTTCTGACAGTGTCATGGGGGAATGAGAAGCATTCAAACACCTGAAATATCCGATCAACACATCGAGCTGACAATGAATGAACAGCTCAGTTTGCCTGTATGAAGATTCAGAGGAGGCCTGGGAATAGCATTCAGCACAGGCCCGGGGTAATAGAGCTACCTTTCAAAAGAAAATTCAAGAGAAAAATAGTTGTTGTTTTGTTTTTAATCTGCATGATAAATTAATCACGAGAATTAAGAAATTGAGATCAAAAGTTTCATCCCAATGTTATAAAATAAAAAATTAATTTAGGAAACAAGACAAAGTACTTAGAAATTTTATTAAATGATAACTATTAACTGATAAACCCGTCTGTCAGTTTGTCGTACTGTGGTGGCTTGGGTGTTGCTATGATGCTGAAAGTTATGCCAACAGTGTTTCAAATATCAGCAGGATCACTGATGGAGGACAGGATTCAGAGGCGCTTCCAGAGCAAGAGAGGCTAGAAAGAAAGGCCAGGTGATCTACTTCCAAAAATTAGCCAATGAAAACACTATGGATCATAACAGAACATTGTCCAGTTACTAATGATCATGAAAAATGCCACAGGACCAGGCAACTTTTCATTTTGTTATGCATAGGGTTCTGAGCCCTGGTGGTGCAATGATTAAGTACTCTGCTGCTAACCAAAAGGTTGCCAGTTCGAACCCACCAGCAGCTCCGTGGGAGAAAAGACCTAACAATCTGCTCCTGTAAAGATTACAGCCTAGGAAACCCTCTGGTGCAGCCACTGTGTCAGTCCATCTCATCAAGTATCTTCCTCTTTCGTACCAGCACTCTATTTTACCAAGCATGATGTCCTTCTCCAGGTACTGGTCCCTCCTGATAACATGTCCAAAGTGTGTGAGACATAGTCTCGCCATCCTTGCTTCTAAGGAGTATTCTGGTTGTACTTCTTCCAAGACAGATTGTGTGTTCTTTCAGCAGTCCATAGTATAGTCAATATTCTTCGCCAACACCCTGATTCAGAGGCATCAATTCTTCTTTGGTCTTCCTTATTCATTGTCCTGCTTTCACATGCATATGAGGCGATTGAAAATACCATGGCTTGGGTCAAGCACACCTTAGTCTTCAGGGTAACATCTTTGCTTTTCAACACTTTATTTCATGTAAGTGGCATCATACAATATTTGTTCTTTTTTGACTGACTTATTGCACTCAGCATATTTGCAGCAGATTTGCCCAATGCAATGCT
>NW_004444083.1:3359060-3470389 GCF_000243295.1 Trichechus manatus latirostris | reverse complement strand
ATATATATATATATATATATCAGTTTAGAAAGCATAGTTGCTATACTTTATAACTTATCTGTCAGTAATTTTGTACAACTTCTAAATACTAACAATAGTATGACTCTGGATATTTCAATAAGGTATTTCTAGATAAAAAAGGATCTAACTGCCTCAGGTGGAAATTGATATATTTGGGTTGTGGTGGTTGTTGGTTGCTGTCGCATCAATTCCAACCCACAGAGACCCCACGGGTGCAGAGAAGAACTGATCCATAGTGCTGTGAACTTTTGGAAACAGAGCACCAGGTCTGTCTTCCAAGGTGCCTCTGAGTGGGTTCAAACTGCCTACCTTTTGGCTAGTAGTGCTTAAAAGGAGCCCTGGTGGTGCAATTGTTGAGCGCTTGGCTTCTAACCTAAAAGCTGGTGGTCTGAATCCACCCAGAGACTCTGCAGGAGAAAGACCTGGTGGTCTTCTTCTGTAAAGATTTCAGCCAATAAAACCCTATGGGGCAGTCCTACTCTGTTACACTGGGTCCCTCTGAGTCAGAATCGACATGTTGACACACAACAGAAACAGAGTGCTTAAACATTTGCAGAGGAGGGGCTAATTTTTATGAAAATTGAAACGAGATAAAACGTATACACGCTCGTGTGCATGCAACCACACATACACACACGTACACACACACTCACACACACAAACAACCTTCTAAAAGGAACTTCCAACTCCATATTGGAGTAACAGTTTGGTTGTACAGACACTGCCACTAAGCAGATTTGGGCTTGGCATCCTTTCCTTGTTTAACTTTGATTTCTAGCATCAGTAAAGCCAAGCATAAGCCGTAATTAAGAGAATAATGCAGAAACTAAGGAGACAAAATAGAAATTGAAAATTAATTAAGTGAAATTAGTTTCACTTACTAGACACACACTAGCCCAGTGATGGTAAGCTTATTAATTCTATTGATGTGAATTCATAAGAGATTAAAAGGTCTATATTAAAATTCTGTCTTTGGAACTGTTTCTCATTATCAATCCAACTGCTTGATGAAACATTCTAGAAGAAAGTCATGCTCGTATTGATTTAAGTATCTTTTAACACCATAAGCATCTCCCAACATGCATAAATGAAGTGGTCCCAAGGAAAGGTGAACCACATGTGCACAAAAACACCACAATAAACATTGCTTCATCTCCCCATTCCCAAAGACATGCTAGCCCATGGCAATTTCTAAATGGTTAAAGTATAAAGTCCTTGTGAAACTTTTAAACTTTAATAACTCAGATTTTAGATACTCTAGGAACAAACTGTAATCTCTCTGGTAACAAGCGATCAAATTTTCTTCTCAAGGTTGAAATAGATGTCTATCCTATTGGGTGTTCAAGTACAGCTTATATACTCATCTACAATAAACTTTTTTGTACTTCACAACATCTGAAATAAAAAAACCCATTTGTGCAACTGAGGAATGCAATCATTGTACAGTCTAACAAAGTGGATTTCACATGTTCCTTCACTATTCATGTTTAAAAATGTGTGAAGACTCTATGAAGACTTCATAATCATTGACAAATAAAAGCAAGGGTATTTTCTGGAAAGAAATAAAATTTTGAAAGCAAAAAAAGCAGCACCATTTCTTTGGAAATCAGTTCCTTGAAAAAGAGAAGCAAGTTTGTCAGCTTATATTTGAACTGCAAATCACTATTTTACTTCATGTCTAATCGCTAGCAGGTGTCTAAAAAGCAATCTGATGAGAGATATTGTGTTCTGAGCGCCCACTTTATTTTGAAACATAGTTGGAATTAACAGTGAATAAGAGTTTCTCAACTGCAGCACTACTGACTTTTGGGGCAGATAATCCTTCTTTGTGAGGGGTGTCCTGTGCATGGTAGGATGTTTAGCAGCATCCCTGGCCTCTACCCACTTGATGTCAGTAGTAACCCCACCCAGATGTGGCAAACAAAAGTGTATCCAGACATTACCAAATGTAGCTTGGGGGAAAAAATCACTACCAGTTGAGAACCACTGTCCTATGTTGGTGTTTGTTGCCATTGAATCCCCTCTAACTCATGGCAAACCCATGTCCAACAGAATAAAACATTGTCTGGTGCCACGCCATCCTGCACCATCCAAACTAGTGGACTTGTCTTCCAGCACTATATCCAACAATATTCTATTGTGATCCATAGAGTTTTGGCAAATTTTCAAACTTCCAACATCATAGCAACATGTAAACCACCATAGTACAACAAACTGACAGACAGGTGGTAGACAGTCCTATGGTCCTTGATAAATTATGTTTGCTCTGGAAATGAGTAGACCTCTTACTTCTTGGTTGGAAAAACGTAACATGTTCGAATGCCTGAAGGTGGTTCTCCCTCACCCAGAGATGTTATTGGGGTTCACTACACTCATGTCTTTACTGTCTGTGAATCTCAACTAGTGTGTGGCCCCTCGTGCTGGAAATACAATCCACGTTGTGGTTGAAGGTGGGGGAATTCCACTTTTTCCAGCTGATGAACCCTGTTCAACTCCAGACAAGCATCCCTCAGGGAAGAAAAATAGGTTCAATGCCAATAGAATCAAAAGTATACCTTCTAATGTATTCTTCCCTTGGTTTCTATCTTTTTTCATTGCTCCATCAACAATACTTCTTTGAAACTATATGTTTTTCAGTTGACATTTTCTGGAAGAAAGCTTTAGTTCTTTTAGTTCTGCCTTTAGTCCTCTTCCCAATCCCCTCATCTCTCTCCAGCTACTAATTGTCTCCTATTCAAGTCATTAATTCCACTGTAGCTCCCTCTGGCACTGCATACCCTTATCTTGCTTCCAAAAACAAATGTGTACATTCGGGTAGCACATGACAAATAGTCCTCTCTATCCTTTATCAATTATCCATATGCAAGTTCAAGTTGAAACTGAAGAAAATTAGAACAAGTCCATGAGAGCCAAAGTACAACCTTGAGTCTGTCCCACCTAAATTTACAGACCATCTCAAGAAAAGATTTGACGTGTTGAACACTAATGACCAAAGACCAGACAAGTTGTGGAATGACATCAAGGACGTCATACATGAAGAACAAACAGTCATTAAAAAGACAGGAAAGAAAGAAAAGACCTAAATGGATGTCAGAAGAGACTCCGAAACTTGCTCTTGAATGTCGAGTAGTGAAAGCAAAAGGAAAAAATAATGAAGTAAAAGAGCTGAACAGAAGATTTCAAAAGGTGGCTCAAGAAGACAAAGTAAAGTATTATGACAGCATGTGCAAGGACCTGGAGATAGAAAACCAAAAGGGAAAGACATGCTCAGCATTTCTCAAGCTAAAAGAACTGAAGAAAAAATTCGAGCTCTAGTTGCAGTATTGAAGGATTCTGCGGGGAAAATATTAAATGATGCAGGAAACATCAAAAGAAGAGGGAAGGAATACAGAGTCACTATACCAAAAAGAGTTGGTCGACATTCAACCATTTCCGGAGGTAACATACGATCAAGAACCCATGTTACTGAAGGAAGAAGTCCAAGCTGCACTGAAGGCATTGGTGAAAAACAAGGCTCTGGGAATTGACAGAATACCAATTAAGATGTTTTAACAAATGGATGCAGCTCTGGAAGTGCTCATTAGTCTATGCCAAGAAATTTGGAAGAGAGCTACCTGGTCAACCGACTGGAAGCGATCCATATTTAGGCCTATTCCCAAGAAAGGTGATCCAACCCAATGCAGAAATTATCAAACTATATTATTAATATCACACACAAGCAAAATTTTGCTGAAGATCATTCAAAAGTGGTTACAACAGTACATCGACAGGGAACTGCAAGAAATTCAAGCCAGATTTAGAAGAGGATGTGGAACCAGGGCTATCATTGTTGATGTCAGAGAGATCCTGGCTGAAAGCAGAGAATACCAGAAAGATGTTCACCTGTGTTTTATTGACTATGCAAAGGTATTTTACTGTGTGGATCATACAAATTGTCGGTAACATTGTGGAGAATGGGAATTCTGGAACACTTAATTGTGCTCATGCAGAACCCGTACATAGATCAAGAGGCAGTTGTTGTAAGAGAACAAGGACATACTGTATGGTTTAAAGTCAGGAAACATGTGTGTCAGGGTTGTATCCTTTCACCATACCTATTCAATCTGTATGCTGAGCAAATAATCCAAGAAGCTGGACTATATGGAGAAGAAAGGGCATCAGAGTTGGAGGAAGACTCATTAACAACCTGCATTATGCAGATGATGCAACCTTGCTTGCTGAAGGTGAAGAAGACTTGAAGCACTTACTGATGAAGATCAAAGACCACAGCCTTCAGTATGGATTACATCTCAACATAAAGAAAACAAAAATCCTCACAACTGGACCAATAAGCAACGTCATTATAAACAGAGAAAAGATCAAATTTGTCAAGGATTTCATTTTACTTGGATTCACAATCAACACCCATGGAAGTAGCAGTCAAGAAATCAAAAGACACATTGCACTGGGCAAATTGGCTGCAAGAGATCTCTTTAAAGAGTTAAAAAGCAAAGATGTCACCTTGAAGACTAAGGTGCGCCTGACTCAAGTCGTGGTGTTTTCAATCACCTCATATGCATGTGAAAGCTGGACAAAATAAGGAAGACCAAAGAAGAATTGATACTTTTGAATTGTGGTGTTGGCGAAGAAAATTGAATATACTGTGGACTGCCAAAATAATGAACAAATCTGTCTTGGAAGAAGTACAACCAGAATGTTCCTTAGAAGGAAGGATGGTGAGACTACATCTCACACACTTTGGACATGTTATCAGGAGGGACCAGTCCTTGGAGAAGGACATCATGCTTGGTAAAGTAGACGGTCAACGAAAAAGAGGAAGACCCTCAACGAGATGGATTGACGCAGGGGCTGCAACAATGGGCTCAAGCATAGCAACAATTGTGAAGATGGCACAGGACCTTGCAGTGTTTCATTCTGTTGTGCATAGGGTCGCTATGAGTCGGAACCGACTCGACAGCACCTAACAACAACAACAATCCCTTAGCTGTTTGCCTACAACAGCTCTATAACAGAAGGCAGAAAAGAAGCTGATGATTTTAAGAGTATCAACAGGAGGCCAAGGAATTAGAATCCTTGCTTTTGTTGTGTTTTTAAAGTGCCTAAAGGAAACGATGGACTTTCCATGCTAGGAAGAAATGCTTTGCAGAACTTCAGGGGTTTACCAAGAAAAAAGAGCTATTTGCAAAACACTGGATAAGAAACTAGTTTTTATAAAAGGACACATGAAAAATAGACACAGACTCACTTCCAAGTCATTAAAAATAGAATGTGGCCTGATATGGCATGGGGTCTTGTAAGCGAATGATATTTGTTTAGGAGTGCTTAGGAGAGTGCCCTCTGGGCTGGATGCCAGGGAGGATATAATCCCTCAAAGATAATTTCAGTGCTAGTTGAGACTCTGATGAGCCTAGAATGAGGAAGGTCTAGCACCAGACTGTTCTGGTACCTAGGGCCCTCTGTCCTAGGCCTCTGTCCCAGATCCAGTTTCTTCCAGGTCCAGGGTACTCTAAGGCCAGCATGGTCCCAAGGTCTACCTGCAATTGTACTTACTCCAGTCAGTGGTAAGAATCTATCTTGACTTGGGTCACCTAGAATCACCCCTGAACCTTCATATAATCTACTCAACTCGCCAAGCTGAGGATTAGGCTGTGAGTAGTCTCTTCAAATGAGACATCTGTTAGTCTCCGCACCAACTGGGATATCTGCAGGGTCTCAGCCTTTGAAATCCTGAGCTACAGAGAGACTTTCTGCGGGGTCTGTTCCTCTTGACTGTAAGACTAGCCTAGGTCCACATCTGAGCCCCTCATGAACACAAAAGAAGTCAATGATTGGGAGTGAAGAGACTACGCTAGGCTACTTTTAACTCATATGTTTAAACACTTCGCAGGGCACCCCTAGCCATAAAGAGGGTCTTGGAAGCTAGGAGAGTTACCACATCCAAGAGCTACACCCAGGAAGCAAGGCATAGGTCTCCTCAACTCTCAGATTACCTAAACCCATCTGAGATTTTGTCTCCTCCACTCCTAGTTCCTAGGGCTGGCTCTGGGCCCCTGCTCGAGACCCCTTCAGTATCTAAATTTTCTTCTTCCAATTTGACTCTCATCTCTTGCCAAGTCCATGGAATCTTTATCAAAAGGGGCAAGGTAGCGAGAAAGAGAAGTTGCTCCCTCTCTCTTACTTTATCAGTGTTATATGTGCATACCTTGCCTTTTGAAGCTCAAAAAACAAACGAAGAATTTGGTTCTTTTATTCTATCATAACATCTTCTGTGAGGATCTCTTGGTATTTATGGTTTAGTTTGAAAAGAATGAAAAGCTCATTTAACATCCCAAACTATTATCCAACTGCATAATCCAAAGGTGAGAGCATCTGCCTTTAAAGACAGGTTAGCTCCAGCATAGAGTGTGTAGACAGCTATCCTGTTTCCACTCACATTTGAGACTTTCCTGTGCAATCCTGATGAGTCTTCCTTGAAATACAGATGAATATAATGCATGTCATGTGTGTCGTTCATTTCAGACTTTTTATGATTCATTTAACTACCAGCCCACATGCTGATGGCCTTATATACACCAGTGCTCCCGATAATTAGGTTGACTATTTCTTAATTATCTGGATTTTCCAATAGTGGCTGGGTTACATATGCTGAGAAAAGATTCTAGGTTTCTCAGTCTTCTTGATTACAAGGCAATAGGCCATTAAGGTTTTCGGTATGTTATTTTTAATAAATAAGAGGACAGCTTGTTAACAATACTCAGCCATATGTGCAAATGATAGAAATAAATATAATGGACTCATTTCTGAATACACGATTTCGTTGGAATTACTAATCAATAGCATAAATCAATGACTATACGATAGGTAGAACCTAAAATCTAAGTAGCATAATGTTCCTGCTCTTACTACACACGATAAGAATAAAAATAAATAAATTTTGTTTTTACAGTCAAATGCTAACAGTTTGAGTTGCTCTCCTTTTACCAATAAAGAAGCTGACTCAGCATCTCCCTGAATGCAACCAAAACCCGCTACCCATTGCCATTGAGTCTATTCCAACTCATAGTGACCCTATAGGACAGAGCAGAACTGCCCTATAAGGTTTCCAAGGCTGTAATCTCTATGGAAGTAGACTGCCACATCTTTCTCCCCTCGGAGTGACTGGTGGGTTGGAACCACCAACCTTTTGTTTGGCAGCCAAGCTCTTTAACCACTGTGCCACCAGAGCTCCTTCTGGATGCAAGACTGATCCATAATTCGACTTTGGAAGGAATGGGACAGAGAGCTGTTAGCAGCATTGAGGGTGTGCCAGAAGATGATTCACAAGATGAGTGATGCATATGTGTCTAAACCAGTGCCACTCACCTCCTCCCACTCACCAATAACGTTCTTCCCTCCGACAAGGAACCACCCTTATTCATTTTCCCTGAACAGCACTGTTGTTGTTGAGTACCATGGAATAGATTTCAACTCGTAGCGACTCACGTAATGGATAAGAGCCTTATAGGGTTTTCTTGGCTGTAATCTTTCGGGAAATAGATCGCCAGCTCTTTTTCACCCAAGAACCACTGGGTAGATTCAAACAGCCAAACTGTCAGTTAGCAGCTGAATGCTTAAACGTTTGCGCCACCAGGGCTCCTTGAATAGCACTGGATTTATGCATTTAAAGCTCACATTTGCCACTATTATAAGAACTCAAGAAAAGGTTTAAACACAGAAGAAAACATTCTTTAATGGTTATGAGGGTGGGGAGGGAGGGAGAGGGTTATTCACTAACTAGATAGTAGACAAGAATTATCTTAGGTGAAGGGAAGAACAGCACACACTACAGGGGAAGTCAGCACAGCTGGGCTAAACCAAAGCTAAGAAGTATCCTGAATACAACCAAACACTTCGAGGGACAGAGTAGCATGAGTTGGAGGTCTGGGGACCGTGCTTTCAGGGGACATCTAGGTCAATTGGCATAACAAAGTTTACTACTTTGGTAAGTGGCATCTGGGGTCTTAAAAGCTAGTAAGCAGCCAACTAAGATGCATCAGTTGGTCCCAACCCACCTGGTGTAAAGAAGAATGAAGAACACCAAAGTAACAAGGAAAGCATTAGCCCAAGAGACAGAAAGGGCCACATAAACCAAAGACTGCAACAACCTGAGACCAGAAGAACTAGATGGTACCCGGCTACCACCAATGACTGCCCTGATGGGGAACACAACAGAGAGTCCCTGTTGGAGCAGGAGAAAAGTAGGTTGCAGAACTCAAATTCTAGTGAAAAGACCAGACTTAATGGTCTGACTGAGACTGGAGGAACCCCAGAAGACATGGCCCTCAGACTCTCTGTCAACCCAGCACTAAAACCATTACCGAGGCCAACTCTTCAGTCAAAGATTAGACTGGATTACGGGACATAAAAGGATACTCGTGAAGAGTGTACTTCTTAGATCAAGTAGATACATGAGACTAAATGGGCAGCTCCTGTCCCAAGGTGAGATGAGAAGGCAGAGAGGGTCAGGAGCTGGTTGAATGGACACGGGATATCAGGGTTGGAAAGAAGGAATGTGTTGTCACAGTACAGGGAGAGTAATAAGGGTCATATAACAATGTATGTATAATTTTTTGTATGAGAGACTAACTTGAATTGTAAACTTTCACTTAAAGTACAATAAAATAAAAATAAAATAAAGCTCACATTTGCTCCAACATTCTTTTATTCATTATGAATCCATTTTATCACTTTTCTCTAAGATGTTTGCAGATTGAGAGTGCCCTTAGTTGCATTTTACCCATTATAAAGAACAAAGAGTGTAAGCAATCAGGACAGATAGGAGGGAAAATTTCCTCAAAAAAAAAAAAAAAAAAGCCTTTTGGAAATTCAACAATGTTGAACTCAAAATGGGAGGATTCTTTGTCTGGAAGAACTGAACACGGAGTGGATCTAGAAAATCATTAGATCTCAAAGGAATTTAAATAAATCTAAACTGGAAAAGTTGTTAGTTTCTGTAATCCAGCTGACTTTCTTTTTTCTGAAGAGTCCTGGCATACAGCAGCCACAAAAAAATTAAAGTAAAACAAATGCCTCAGTGAAGCAATTGACTATTGTTTTAATGTTAATACAACCATTTGAGAAGCAACGTTTGTCTCGTAAAGCCATTATCACAACACCTACAATTCTCTTTGTGTTTACCTTTTGTGAAACTTGTGAACTTTTGTTCTTTTTTATAAGGTTTCATAAGAGCCTAAGCCACCACACAAGACACACACACACACAATTACGAAGATACTAAAGGTAGAGATTGTGTAAATCTATCTCTACATGAAGAGCATGCTAATTTACAACTGAAATACACAGTCAATTTCTTGGCTTTCCAGCAAATTTGATATCTACCAAGAGTTTTAACCCCAAGGCTAGCACATCTCACCCTTCAAAATTAGGCAACTGGAATTTATTTCCTCTGGGAATAAAGAACAAAAAAAAAAATTCAGTCAAAGTGGTTTTGTTGTTCATTGTTATTCAGTTGTAGGTATTTTTAACGATATCTCTGGTAATAAAATCATTATTTTCAGCCTTGCAGTTTAATCAATTGAAAGGAATTACTTCTTGGCTATAAAAGGTGATGAAATGCAGAAAAAAATGATCTAGATTATAAAAAGGGAAAAATGCACACACACCAAAAAAAAAAAAAAAAAAACTTAGAATGCACCTTCGGAGTCATTCTGTTATCTTTTTTTTTTTTTTTAACATGAAGAGATAAATTATTTGACAGATGTTAATCTAGAATTATTTTTTGTGCCCATGCACAAGAGAAAAATCTTCTCTCATGCCCATGAGAAAGTGATATGACAATTCAAACACCACAAACTCTACACTGGATTTTAGTTTATATGTTTCAACTCACCATTGGTATTCAGAAACAGACCACTCATTCAACACCCAGCTTACAAATGGCCATTTACCATCAACAGCCCCGTTCTCGCCACATCTCCCCCAACCCAACTAAAAGCATTCAGGAAGGGATGTTGCCTCCTTCCCCATGAGAAGTGACACTGTGAACAAATGTGGAGAATTTAAAGAATCATGATGTTTAGAAATTAAGGAAAATCAGAAACAGAATGGGGTGATCCCCCTAGCTATAGACCCCCAGGTGGGGCTTCTACTTCCTGAATACTGCCTAATTCAGAGCCTGTCTTTGTTGACTTAGTGATATCAGGCAGACTCAATAATATTTCTTCCTTTTCATTAAATTGTAAACGGCAACTCCATTTGTATAAAAGAGCTCTTCCCAATAGATTGACGGGGTATCAGAACTGAGAAAAAAAGGGATGTAAATCTTCAATAGGACCAAGAGACATCAGAATGGTTGGGAACTGTCTTAGTTATCTAGTACTGCTGTAACACAAATACCACAAGTGGATGGCTTTAATAAAGAAAAGTTTATTCTCTCACAATCCAGTGGACAGTAAGTCCAAATTCAAGGTGCCAGCTCCAGGGGAAGGCTTTCTCTCTATGTCAGCTCTGGGGGAAGGTCCTTGTCATCAGTCTTCCCCTAGACTAGGAACTTCTCCATGCAGGGAGTCCAGTCCAAAGGACGTGCTCTGCTCCTGGTTCTGCTTTCTTGGTGGTATGAGCTCCCCTTGTCTCTCTGCTTGCTTCTCTCTTTTATATCTCAAAAGAGATTGGCTTAAGACACTATCTAATCTTGCAGATCTCATCAATATAACTGCTGCTAATCTATCGTATTACATCACAGTGATAGGATTTACAACACACTGGGAAATCATCTCAGATTACAAAATGGTAGACAATCATACAATACCAGGAATCATGACCTAGCCAAGTTGACAGATATTTTGGGAGGATACAATTCAATCCATGACAGGAATGAATCAACATTTGTTCCTAATTGGTGACTCCTACTATTTTTGAAGTTTTAATATTCCAGGGCAGGGGATTTTGTAAACAAGTGGGGTTAACAGCAAACAAGGTGGGTCCAGCATCAAATAAAAATTGGCAAAGTTCTTCATTAACAAATGGTTTCTCCTTGCAGATTAAGAGCCATCACAGGAAAAGCTCCTGTTTTGTTCCCAGACCCCCTTCATTCTTATTAGATTGTAGGGTGTGATTTTTTGTGTTTTTTTTTTAAAGAAGAGATATGTTACTCCTTTGTTTATTTTTTAACTTATGGCATTCATTTTTTCCAATGGCTAGGTTCTTTACAATAGTGGCAAATACCCGCCTTTGTGCCATTGGAAGGTTTAGCATTTTTCTTTTGACTGGGAGATTGTAATTGCTGCAACTGAAGGGTTATAAATTTACTAGCCTTAGAAACTCTTTCAGCTTTAAGCATCTGGGAAAGTTTGTAGACTAAGCAAGTTAGCTTGACAGTAGGTGCTGTCTCCCGGTCTAATTGATGCTGTTTTACTAAGGCTTAGATCTCAGGTTTAAGACCAAATAACATTGAATTCTTCAGAAGCACTAAGCACGGTTAAAGTAAGGCCAGAGTGTTCGGAAAACTTTTGGAGCAGCCAAATATGATAATCAAACACTTTCATCTTTATTTTGCTTACAAGAGTGAATTTTAGTCCAATCAATTAGTCAAAGAAAGGTCTTTGGGATAGCCTCCAGCAATTTTTCACTCATGGCCCGAGAGTCTTTCAACAGCTTGGTGATTGTTTTATCAATATTTAAAGCTAAACTGTCCTTGAGGTCTTTCCCTTTTGCCTGTTTTAGCCATAATTGGCCTTCCTCTGAGCCAGTATCATGTGAACAAGTTGATATAAGTTGGAAAGCCCAGGCCAGTAGGCTTCAACAAGGATTTTAAATTCTTCAGAAAATTTGTGGGGGTCTTCACAGAGTTTAGGAAAATCTTTCACAATGCTACAATTCTGAGAGTGTCCACAGGGCAAAAGTGATGCTAGAGGAACCTTCCACATCATTTCTTGGTCTAATTTTAAAGAGCATTTCAGGAAAGGGATTACTTGTTGGTTTTTTTAAGGAAAAAGGGAAGTTCAGATAAAGTGTTATCAGAGGTGTAGGAAGGCAAAGAATAGTATATAAAGAGGTAGCATCTTGCAGTGGAGCAAAGGGGTGGGAGCTGAAATTTGACATTGTAATTCTTTATTCTGTCCTGCAGGAAAGCAATTTCACAGTCTCGATGTCTTTTGAAGCCCTGATGGTGCAGTGGTTAAGATTTCAGGCTGCTAACCAAAAGGTTGGCAGTTTGAATCCATCAGCTGCTCCTTGGGAGCCCTATGGGACAGTTCTACTCTGTTCTTTAGGGTCACTGTGAGTCAGAATCAACTCAGTGACAACGGGTTTTTTTTTTTATGTCTTTTAGAGGCATCAATATACCAATCAAAATACGCATCCCACTGGGACTGTTTAATCTGGGAGCCTCGGTTCTCTAAACTACTGCTCAGAAAAAATTAACTTAGAGAGAACAAAAGAACCACAAAGTAGCCACTGACTTTCCAAATGGTCTCAAGTGAGGTTACGCCAGACAGACAAGAACATGCAAAATAAGGGACTATAATGCTTGTTGGTGTAGTGAGCAGAAGTCCCAGAAGGTGGCTCCAAATCTCCTTTAGACACGATAGTCCCCATTTTATAATGACAGTTATAACAAAACAAACTTTTACTCACAAGAACCAAAAAAACCCACAATAAAACTCGAAGAGCTATCAGCACAAGGGAGAGGAGCTCAGATTCGAAAGGTTTTTTACCTTGAACAATTCCCAAGGATTCATGGAAGCAGAGAGCCCAAGGTAGCTCAGCAGCTACCGTGCCCATGTCTGGATGCTCCGGGAATCATCAAAGATAATACACCTTCAAAATCCTGCTTTTGACACCAGAAACATCAAAGAAGAAAATTCCACTCTGTCAGAAGTGAAAGAAAAAGAGTTTTATTGAAGAATAATACAGCTCAAGCTGGGCAGCACTAAGTAAAAATACAAAGCACTCCACAGTTCAAGCGGAGAAAAAACCAAACCAAACTCGTGGCCATGCGGTTGATTCCAACTCACAGCAACCCTATAGGACAGAGTAGAACTGCTCCATAGGGTTTCCAAGAAGAAGCTGGTGGATTCAAACTGCCAACCTTTTGGTTAGCAGCCAAGCTCTTAACCACTGTGCCACCAGGGCTACTTAAGTGGAGAGAGGGGTCTATATACATTGAGAACAAAGGAAATGTAGGGGGTTCATGATTGATTATAGATAAGATCAACTTCAACTTGAAGTCCTTTGAAATGTAAAGGTCAGCCGCTAGGCTAGGAGGGAGTGAGTTACCACCTAAGGTGAGTGGTACCAGCTGGTTTTGTTACACATGATTGTAGTCATGAACACATTTTTTCCCAGGAACAAACTGTTTACATCTTGACACATTCTTCCCATGAACAAATGGTGTACATCCTGTCCTTTTGCTTCCTGCAAATGTATGTTGACCCTGTCTTTCTTACATCTGATATGAGTGCCTCCAGTTTGAAACTTTTCTGTTTACAGGAGATTCTAAATATTCTACATGTCTAAATTGTCCTTCAACTGAAAAGTGCTTTAGAAAAGGGCTATGGCTTTTATTGGTGCTATGGGGTGCCTAGCTCTTTGCAGTACTCAATACAAATGAAACTATAATAGCCCACTTTGTACTCCTCATGCAATAAAGACATTGCTTATTAATGCTTAATAATTCCAGCTTCAGCATCTAAAGGCCACCAGCCAGAATGTATCCTAACCTGACCCTTTTTGTTTATACAAAGCAATATAAACTGATGAATCCACACAGAAGGCTCTATGAGTGGATGGCTATTGGCTATTGTCTATTGCTAGGGGACAAAGAAAACAGGCTTCTCTTTGGAGCAAGAGAGAATTGGGGGAGCATGAGAACTTTGGAATATGAGATGGGGACCCAAGCTCTAAATGGAGATTGCGGAATCCTTTCCCTGGAAGGAAGGCCCTTGGCCCTGGATGGGACCTATGTGCTCAGACCTAGATGATCTCTGGATTTCCCTGCCCTTGAACCTTCTTTATTCCTTTTCTAGGAAAGCGAGGACACAGATGTGCTGCTTGAGGTCAGAGAATGAATCATCAACTACTTGGAGATTCTGATTCATATTCCGGAGCTCAGGCCTCAAGAGGAATGGATAACCATTAAAAAGGAGCCTTGCCTTTTTTTTTTTTTAACATTAAAAAAAGCTTTGGAAATCACTTCCCCATCACTACTACTATTGACTTTTCACTATTGACAAATTTTTTTAAAAAAATGTTCTATTTACATGTAAATTGAGTATCACAAAGTAATTTGCATTTATATTAGCAGGATGCTCATTGCCATTAATTATCTATTGTTTTTAGATATTCTGGAAGGTGGGTTCTCTAGTCTCCATTTCACAATGGAAGCAGGTTTCTAAAGAAAAGGTGTTGCCAAAGCCAAGTCAGGTGGAGCTTATGTAACTTGTCTAAGCACTTGAATAGGGCCTTCCTTACACAGGGGAGGTACTCATTTTTTGTAAGCACTGGACTACTAGCAGAAAGCTTGGCAGTTCAAATCCACCCAGAGGCACCCTGGAAGATAAGCCTGGTGATCTGCTGCTGAAAGATCACAGCCTTGAAAACCCTACGGAGGAGTACTACTTTGCAACACATGAGGTCAACACATGGGGTCAGCATAAGTTGGAATCAACTCAATGGCAGCTAATAACAGTAACTCATCTGTTTACTGAGTGAATTTTTACAAAGATTTTCTTTTGTAAAAATACTCAACAGCATTTATTTTTTGCCTGTCTTCTCTGCAAGACTGTGAACACATCCAGGCCACAGAAAAATTATATTGGTCCTCATTGCCCCTGCTCCTGATATATAATTGGTGCTCAGTTATGTTTACCAAATGCACCTTCTTGGAGAAATTGAAATAAAACAGCAAGAAAGATGGGATCCTGATTAGAAAAAAACAAAATTAGACATTTTTAAATAGAGAATTGGGTTTCAATGACATTAAATAATTATGTTCATTTGATTATGTGTCATAATGATATTATGATTCTGAGTTGTTTTTTTTTTTAATTCACTTGTTTGTTTAAGTCCTTATCTGTTCTCTGATCCAGTCAGGTGACTATATAATGTACTGAGGAAACTGGGCCTATTTGAGGGTGGAAGAGAGCCTATTAATAATTTCAGTGGAACAACAGATTTAATTTAATCTGAGACCATTGCAGACAAGCCTATTAAAATGACTAAAATAAAAAATAGTGATAATACCAAATGCTGGTAAGGATGCAGAGAAACAGGATCACTCATACATGGCTGTGAGAATGTAAAATGGTACAGTAACTCTGGTAAATAGTTTGGCAATTTCTTTTAAAATTAAAAATATATTTATCATACAACCCAGCAATTACACTCTTGGGCATTTACCCAAGAGAAATGAAATTAAAATGAAATGTCATCAACAAAGTAGAATCTTAATCAATCATTTAAAAAGATAAATATTAAGGTTCTGTAGGAATATATTTTAAATGATGCTAAAATAATGTTAAGTTTAAAAATGTAGAAATCAAAATTATATACTAGAATAAAAATATAACTGGAATATGCAAAAAGCAAACAGTAATATGTTAGCGTGATGGAATTAACTGGGGTGCTCGTTACTATTTTTTCTTCAGAAGTTCCTTTGCGGTTGTCTTTATATTTTAGATTTTAAAAGCATGAAAAAAAACTGGGAAATTATTAGCAGAAAACAATAGTTTACAGACAGATTCTTCCCAGGAAGAAGGGGCTGGCCTGGAGGCCTCCTGTGGTTCTGGTTTTCCCGTTAAGAGAAATCACCAGAATGATCTTTTATCGGATTAGCTCTGGTTGGTGCCAAGAGCCTAGGGGGTTAGGACATGGAAGAGAAAGGTATCAAGAGAGGCAGAAGAAAGCCAGAAAAACAGACAACTACTTGAGCCACATAATTAATTGAGTAGATAAAGAAAGAGACCTTAAAAGAAAAAAAAACAAAAACCCATTGCCATCGAGTAGATTCCGACTCATAGTGACCCTATTGAACAAGAAGAACTGCCCTATAGGGTTTCCAGGGAGCAGCTGGTGGATTTGAACTGCCAGCCTTTTGGTTAGCAGCCATAGCTCTTAGCCACTGCACCACCAGGGCTCCTTAAAAGAAAAGGAGGGACAAAAGAGGAATAGAAAGTCAAGCAGGGCGTTCCAACCAGGGAAGACAAAGCTAATCGGGGTGTGATAAGTCAGAGCCCTAAGATGACAGGAAGGGAAGGAACCTGAAGGCACTGAGTGCCAGTCAAAGACCCAAAGATATAGCTCCAGAAAGAGAACAAGAAAAGGAGAGGCAGAAACGCCAAAGGATGAGCCTATGGAGCAAGCAATTTCTATTCTTAGCACTATAGGATAATCATAGCAAATCTTTCTTTCAAGTTTCTAAGAACATACATAATTAGAAGGGATAATAATATCCGTTGTTAACATAATTCATTATTCTTTTCGTTATTTTTATTTCCCTGTGCAGCCTATAACCCTGCAGGGGACCTTTTTAAAACCAAACTATTAATTACTCCTTCCAAATGAGGGAAGGAATGAAAGCATAAATTAAGAAACAAAGAGCATCATTTCAATGAGACGATCTGTCCAAACACACCCCGAGCCACTATTTCAACCATGCCCTTATTCGCAGCCAGGTTTACTTGAAGAATGGCAGAATGGCTTCGTATTTAGACGAGCTGAGTAAACATTGAGACTCTTGGTCATTGCAAAGTTATTTAATCTCTCTGAACTTCAGTTTCCTCGTATGAAAATCACGAGGATTAATGAGACGAAAATAACCACACACCTAAGCACCTAGCCATCACTTGTCCATCAGTTTGTCTCGCCGTGGTGGCTTGTGTGTTGCTATGATGCTGGAAGCTATGCCACTAGCATTTCAAATACCAACAGGGTCACCCATGGTGGACAAGCTTCAGCAGAGCTTTCAGACTAAGACAGACTAGGAAGAAAGGGCTTCCAAAAATTAGCCAACATACTGCTGGAAGACGAACCTACTAGGTTCAAAGGCACTCAACACAAACAGCAGCCACAGCAATGGGCTCAAGCCTACTAACAACTGTGAAGATAGCACAGGACCAGGCAATGTTTCATTCTATTGTACATGGGGTCACCATGACTGGTAGCCCACTCAACAGCAACTAATAACAACAACAAAAGCACCTAGACACTGTCCTGTGTATAGTAGATCCTCGGTAAATGTTAATTCCTTACTCCTTTCCTTTCTACCATGTCCACCTTGCCGGTTTCCCTCCCTAATTGCAGCAGGCCCTGCCCGCTCCCCTCCACTCTCACCATACACACTGCAGCCTCCTACTGTAAGCACCTGTGACTCTACCTGTGGACACCTGTGACTCTCTGCAGGTTCAGGCAGAGCTGCTAAAGGATTGACACCTGAGAACAGCTCTCAGCCAATAGACAGGAATTGGAAGATGTATAAGTTTCCTAGGGCTGCTGTAAATAAGGGAGCCCTGGTGGCACAGTGGTTGAGAGCTTGGCTATTAACCAGAAGGTCAGCAGTTGGAATCTACCAGCTGCTCTTGGGAAGCCCTATGGGGCAGTTCTACCCTGTCATATAGGGTCGCTGTGAGTCAGAATTGATGCAACGGGAAAAGCCCGTAAATAAACACCGCAAGGTGAGTAGCTTTTAAACAACTGAAACTTACTGTCTCATGGTTCTGGAGAGTAGAAGTTCAAATTCAGGGTTTCAGCAGGGTCGTGTTTTCTACAAAGGCTCTAGGAGAAGGCTCTTTCTTGTCTCTCCTGACTTCCAGTAGCCCCGCCTATTCCTTGGTGTATAGATGCTTCATCACATGGCCGGCTTCCTGTCTGTCTCTCTGTATCTCTTCTCCTCTTTTACAAGGACACTATTCACATTAGAATCAGACCCATACTACTCCTGTATGACCTCTTGTTAACTGATAACATCTTCAAAGACCCTATTTCCAAACAAGGTCACACTCACAGGTACTAGGAGTTAGAACTCCAACATATCTTTTTAGGGGACGCAACCCAATCTGATGAGGATAAATACTCCAGCTTCCTTGTCCCCACCCAGAAAAGGCAAAGCTGACGTAGATGCTACATTGCCATCCAGAGATCACCAGCAGGAATGGGCCCCAGGTGCCCATAGCAGTACCTCGGTCTTTAATGCCCTGCACTGGATTTTTTTTTTTTAATTTTTTTTAAACTTTTTTAGAATTGTACTTTAGATGAAGGTTTACAGAACAAATAGTTTCTCATTAAACAGTTAGTACACATATTGTTTTATGACAATGGTTAACAACTCCACGACATGTCAACACTGTCCCTTCTCAACCTTGGGTTCCCTATTACCAGTTTTCCTGTCCCCTCCTGCCTTCTAGTCCTTGTCCCTGGACTATTGTGCCCCATTAGTCTCGTTTTGTTTAATGGGGCTGTCTAATCTTTGGCTGAATGGTGAACCTCGGGAGTGACTTCATTACTGAGCTAAAAGGTTGTCTGGGGGCCATTCTCTCGGGGTTTCTCCAGTCTCTGCCAAGCCAGTAAGTCTGGTCTTTTTTTGTGAGTCAGAATTTTGTTCTACATTCTTCTCCAGCTCTATCCGGGACCCTCCATTGTGATCCCGGCCAGACCTGCACTGGATTTTTCCCTTCTCTGTCTCACTTCCCCACTCCCTTGTTGCTTCTTTCTGGCATCACCTTCCATGTAAATTATTTGTACTCAAATCCTTGCCTCATAGTCAGCATTTATTGGAACCCAACCCAAGACACTAAATAGCCCAGTCAGGTATCTTGCCTCCGTATGCCCCTGAATTGATAAGACACGCTGAAGATTTGAGATTCTCTGAGTAGTGTTCATTCATTGACTCCAGTATTTCAATCATTCCATAGTCCCTTGCTACCTGGCTTCTTCCCCCATTACTTTTCAGAAACTATTTTCCCAAAGGTTTCCAACCATCTCTTAATTACAATCTGTTATTTGTAACAATCTCTTAAAGGCTCCACAATCCCTGTCAACCTCTGCAAAACTTGACACTAGTGATCAACCTTTACTTGAAACCCTCTTCTTCCTTGTTGGTTACAAAATTCACTTTCCAGTTTTTCTGTAATTTCCTTTCAACGCCTTCTCTGGATCCTCCTTAAATGTCTGTTCCTAAATATAAATTTTTATAAGATTCTGTATCCAGAATTTGCTTCTGGCTTTATATTATCTTAGACCATCTCATCCGCTTCCATATCTCAGAATAGCTCCTTACTACAGATGGCTTCTGTCCCTGGGTGGTGCACAGAGTTAAGCATTTGGTGGCTAACTGAAAGGTTGGAGGTTCAAGTCTACCCAGAGGCACCTCAGAAGAAAGATCTGGCAATCTACTTCCAAAAAATCAGCCACTGAAAATCCTACCGGAGTGCAGTTCTACTCTAACCAGCATGGTGTCGCCATGAGTTGGAGTTGACTCCACGGCAACTGGTTTGGTTTTCCAGATGGCTCCCAAGCCTACACATTTAGCTCTGTTCTCTCTCCTCTAGGCTGAACTTAGGATGCAAATTTCTGCTAAACATCTCTACACAGAAATGTGCCCATCACCTCAAACCCAAAATGTTCCAAGCTGAGCTCTTTCTCCTTCCTGACAAGCCTATTCCTCATCCTGTGTCCCTTGCCTCTGTTAAATTGCCTCCACCTCACTGTCATGCTTCATTTTAAAGTCCTCCCTTTCATTCAGGCCTCCATTCTAAGCACTTTCTCTCATATATGATGTGTCCTTCCAATGATCATTAGTTCAGAGTTTCATGATCACTCATGAAGAATAATGTAGTAGCTTCTTAACTGCATTGCTGTAGGAACTCACTACTCAGTACACATCCCAGGTACATAATTACATAGCAAAACTTCTCTGTGGTGGATATTATCATAATTCCCATTTTACAAGTGAAGATATTGATGCTCAAAGGGGTTAAGAGACCTGCTCAATGTCACCCCATCGAGTATGTACCCAATGTAATCCAAACAGACTAGCAAATCAACTAGAGGAATTTTGAAGATTTTCCACCGAGCTAGATAACCCTCTGGGGTAGAATGTAAAATCCTTCATATATTTTATATGTTGGAAGGAGAATAAACTTTCTACTAATGCAATAAAGGTGATCTCAAAGAGGGTGAATATCTGTTGAAGCATGAACTCTGGATACAGCCTGGCTTGGGTTTAGATCCCAACTTTGACACTTAAATCTTGCCCCTGACTTTGGGCAAGTTATTTACCTCTCTGAGCCTCCATTTCCTCATCTATAAAAGGAGAAGAGTAAAATCTACTTCAAAGAACTTGTGATGGTTAAGATTGTGCGTCAACTTGGCTGGGCCATGATTCTCAGTGTTTTGGCAGTTGTATAATGTTGTAATCACTTCCCTGTTGAAATCTGATACGCGATCACCCCCATGATGGAGTCTGCTGAGTGGAACTGGCGAGGGCGCGGCCTGTGGCAGCTCACCGTCCCTCAGCCTTCATCTTCCTGCCCTGCTCCGCCTACTTGCTTCCCACTGGCCTTGCCTGGGCTTTTGCTTGTTCTGCATCCTGCAGGTGGCTACCGCTCATCTGGCCTCCGGTTCTTGGGACTTGGGCTAGCAGCTTGCCGGTATCTTGCCTGCCTATCGTGGATCTTCACAGCTTGTGGTAGCACTGCTCTCTAGCCTGCCAATCTTGGGTTCACCAGCCCCTGTGGCTGTGTAAATCAGGAGAATTTTCTTACTTGTCTCTTGGGACTTACAGCCTCTAAAAAAACGTGTGAGCCATTTCCTTAATATAAATATCTCTTTATTTAAATATATATATATTTATATATATATACACACACACACGCTTTACTGGTTTTGCTTCTCTAGAGAACCCAGCCTAAGACAAAAAAATAATGAGGATTAAATGAAATACCAGAGGAAAAGCATCTAGTATGTGCTTGGCATATTGCAGGTGCTCTATAAACAGTAGTCAACAGGATAATTATTCTGTAAAGGAACTGTAACCCAAAGGAGAAAGCAGAAGTAAATATAGTAGGATTACCTGGAGACAAGACAAATAAATTGTTGCTTTTTGAACAAAATTTAGAACAAATACAAGATACAGGCAAAATTTCAAACCTGAACACTTACTCAGCAATCCCAAACTAAGAAGTCATTTTCATAAAGTCACAATATACTAAAGCAAAACTTTATTTGGCTGGATATCTATTTATAAATCATCATCACTGTCTCTGAAAATTAAGATATATAGCCTTCATGTTGTTTGGCTTGTATGTCTTTTCCCAAAAGTTCCTCTTCCTTCTCACTTACAAAAGTCATTTCAGTTCACTCAGAAAGAGTTCGAAGCCCTGAATCAGAGCAAGACTGAGTGGTAGTGTCAGAACAAGAGCCACGCTCACATAAAAACCCTGGGCAGAGTATATGGCTGCCTCTGTGTATCAACCAAACCCACTTTCCAGAACCCATCAGTGATCTATCTACCTCTGGGTAACATGTCAGTATGGGGATGGGCATTCAAAATGGTAAAATGTTGAAGCAATAATGTTCTCTATTTTGTTTTAAGGAAGACATCAGCAGATAGATTATGAGGATGTGAGATTCCAGTATGATAGAAAAATGCAGCTGGAACTACCGTGAAAAGAGGTGTCAGTCTCAGGGGAGAGGGACAGAGGACAGGAGTCTAGTCAACTGGGGAGGGAGGTAGCGCAGGTAGATGTTACTGAAGTTGACTAACTTGGACACTGCCTCATGGGGGAAGGGGCATTTCAGGTTATAGAAAGGACTAGAATATAAATGTATTATATCTACACAATTACCCACACTCCCCCCTGTCCCACCAAGAAAAAATGTCTAAAGCTGAGAACAAGGAAAGAAATTTGACCTAAAATAAGATTGCTATGTTTTGATGAGTCCAGGAATAAGAAAGAATGCTTCCATTGGGTCTAATTTATTCTCTACTGCAAAACGTGGCCTTTATTCAAAGTTCAGTAAACACTCTCTACAAGTTCAAACAAAATCTCTGGCTGGGGTCCGGGGATAGGCAGGAGAACCTTCGCGTAGTAAAACCCAGAGACAGGCGGAAGCAGAAAGATGACAGTGGTAATAATGGCACTAGCAAAGCACTTTTCATCTTCAAAGCTCTTTATAAGCGTTAATTAATTAATCCTTCCCATACCCATATAAGGCAGTAAGAAGAGATCAAAGAGACTCCAGACAGAACTTGGCAGGATGAGCTCAGAGAAGCCTAAAACACAGTTGCTGTAGAGTCGATGCTGACTCGTGGAAACCCCATGTGTTGCAGAATAGAACTAGTCTCCATTGGGTTTTCATGGCTGTGACATTTTACGAGTAGATCACCAAGTTTTTCTTCTGAGGCACCTCTGGATGAGTTCAAACCACCAGCCTTTTGGTTAGTAGCCCAGGGCTTAACCATTTGCACCACCCAGGGACCTGAGAAGCTTAGAGCCCACGTACTGAAAATAAGGGAAATGAGTTTCCCTAGTGTGTAGTATGAGTCCCCTAGAACCCCCAAAATTACATTAAGAAGATACTCTGGAAGAGAGATACAGTATAGTATAAGGAAAGAAACATTTATTGAACATAGGCCACCTTCTAAAAATAGTTAGAGGAGATAAAATAAGCTTTAACCCAAATAATCCTCATTCCTAAATTTACTGATACTACATACGTTAATAAGAAAAAAATAATCTACCACACCAGAAATCACTAAATGGTCACAGAGAAAACAAGCTACAACAAGAAAACAAGTTCCAGAAAGACTAGGCAAAACCTCCATATATTAATGAAACTAGTTAGTACCTTGCTCTAACAATTTTATTTGTTTATGAACATGTGAAAACAGATCAGACTACTTTAGTAGATTTAGAAGCTGATCAGGAAAACATAATTCTTTTGTATGTTAATGGAATCCAATAGAACATTCAGATCTTTTTTTAAGAACAATTTTGTTAATATTCTAAAATTTCAAAACTAAATACCAAGCAGGAAAAAAAAGTATTTACCAATGCTGTCTTTAAGAAATTGAGTTTTACCATTTCTGTTTTTATAAATGAGTTAGAAGAGCACAGTTCATTCTCAATAAGGCAAGTTTCCATTTTGGATTGGAGAAACACAAAAAAAATCAAAATAATAAATATTGGCCAAGAATAACTGTCTCCCCCCTTTCGATAATATTCCTAACCAAATTCAAGCCTTGAGCCTTTGCAG
Organism: Trichechus manatus latirostris; assembly: GCF_000243295.1. Classification (NCBI taxonomy): domain Eukaryota; kingdom Metazoa; phylum Chordata; class Mammalia; order Sirenia; family Trichechidae; genus Trichechus; species Trichechus manatus. The sequence goes on along the minus strand of NW_004444083.1, from coordinate 3,447,118 downwards.
GAGTGTTAATGAGAAATTATGGGGCAAAAATGGCAGAAAAGGGAAATATATTTTGGAATAATATTCTTTGGAAAAGGCACTATAGAAGGCAGCTTACAGATATCACGGGAAATCCTAACAACTTCTCAGGGTAGGTTTTATTTTCTGGAGATTTGGGGATGCACGATCACTTCTCCCACTTCCCACAAGTCACTCAAAGAACCAGAGGAATCTTAAAATTATTAGCTGTATAAATGGTCCTTCTTGCTCTGAACTTTGACCTTTGGACTCATACCACCTCGACATATCCACTGATGCTTTTGCCTACCAAGTCTCCACTCCACACACTTCTGGCAACAGTGGATTTTCTTTTGGGAACCAGTTTCCCCACTATCTGCCCAAAGAGCTTCAGTAGAGTGAGGCTCTTCTTCTATCAGGGATGTGCACATATTCCAGATCTGACCAATCCCTACATTTCATTCCCTTGTCCATAGTGATTGGTTGAGGAATAGTCATGTGACTCAAGTTAGTCCATTGAGAGTCAACTCTGGGCCCTGAGAATAAAGCTGTCTTTCCCAGGAGCGTGTGCTGTTTTCCCTGAGCCCGGGATGAAAGACATAGCACACTCAATATACATCTAAATTTCAAAGCAATTGCCAGAAGCCTCTCTAAAGCAACCTATATGACTCACATTTGTTAGATATACATTCCATATTTCAACAATGAATTTATCGAGAAGCTGGATGATGTACAAAGTAAACATGCATTATCAAACCAACCCAAACATTAAAAAGTTCAACAAGAAGAAATAGTAAATACAATCACTGGTCGATAATCTATGTCTATAGTTGGTACCGATAAGTTGGCATCAGGATATCGATCATTCTTCCCAACTGGGAATCACAGTCATTTTCTCTTTGATTTGAATGAAATGAAAATTGCTGGCAATATCTCCCTCTGCATTAATCGTGGCTAGGTACAGCATACCAAGTCAACAGCAACAACAAAAAAAAAAAGTGAAAAGGGAGATTTATTTTTTTCCTAACAGAAGGCCCCATTAAGTTGCTTCAATTTTGTAGGCTCAGAACATATGATAAATGGGAGGACAGTAGGCAGTTAGCATTTGCTGCTATGCTTCCAAGTGCTTGTTTCTATATTTTTGTGTTTAATAAATACTTTAAGAGTATTTAATCCCAAATCTTCTTTCCTTAGTTATTTAAACACACATTGATGACACATAAAATACAATCAGTGTTTTCTTGTGCATTTTCATCTAAAGGGAATGTCTGTAAGAGGCAATAACCATAAAATTGAAGCTTATTCTACTGGTAACCAGGAGTGAATTTTTGCCAAAGATAAGCCAAAATGGAAGGTGAAAGGGATGGTCAAAGTCTCAATTAAGCTTCTGAGTCTTGAAAATAGGGCCAGTCTATGAGAAGGGGCACATGGGAGACTTCTAGGGTGCTGGAAAGTTGTACACTTTGATCTTGGGGGTGGTTACACAGCGTTATTTATGTAAAAATTCATGGAGATTTAAGATTATAGCGCTTCATGCATTTTTTTTAAATGCCTCACCTATAAAGTTTAAAACGAGGTCACTCTAAATCCTCCTCTCTTAACCCTCTCCTTAATGTATTACCTTTAAAAAAAAAAAGCCTTAATATTATTCACCGGGAGCCCTAGTAGCACAACAGTTAAGCACTCAGCCGCTAACTGAAAGGTCGGAGGTTCTAACCCACCCAGGGCTCCGTGGGAGAAAGACCTGGCAATCTGCTTCCATAAAGATTACAGCCTAGAAAACCCTATGGAGCAATTCTGCTCTGTCACATGGGGTCACTATGAGTCGGAATCGACTCAACTTAATCTAACAACACAACAAATATTATTCACGCTTCAAAGCTCATCCCTTCACCCCCTTCATGAGGTCCTCCCCATTTTCCTCCCTTCTCCCTCTTCTTCCGGTACAGTCCACCCCGCTCTTGTTTTCTCAGTAGCGTATGGTTTACAGCTCTTGTCCAGCATTTAGGTTTTATCATCTACACTTCGTGTGAACTTCTCTCCCCAGCCCCATATATTGTATATAGGGTCCAAAAACCAAAACCAAACTCATTGCCCTCAAGTTGATTCCAACTCAGGGCCACCCCATGTGCTTGAGAGTAGAAATGCTGCATAGGGCTATAATCCTGAATTTTTGCAATTTGAGCGAACTGAAACAATAACCGGAATAGGAAAAATTATGAATCAAAGCCCTGGAATGGGAGACTCGGAAGAGGTATAGTGAGCCATTTCAGGAGACTGATGTGTGAGATTGGATTATTGGCAGGACTGTGGAGAGCGACACACATTCAAAGTGGCATAGTCAGCTGCCACCTTTGAGCAGGGCACTGCTGTTTCTGACTCTGCTCAAAATCCAACGGGCAAGATATTTAGTTGCTACACAACATGTACACTGTGCTTGTTTTCTAAGAAGGAAACTAGGTTTCTAGCAGGACTTTGACCCGTAATTTTTCTCGTTCTGGTTATTGTTCCAGTTCACTCAAATTTTGCAAATTCGAGTCTGTTCCAATTTCGCTTCCTCAGCCATGACTGAACCAGGAAGAACCGATTTGAAGCCCTGGTTGGAAATGACCGGTTTTCCATGATGATTCTGTTATTTTCTTCAAACACTCCCCATTTTGCTTTTTTTCTCACACATTCCTTCTTCCTAACCTCATTGCTATCAGGTACAGATGCTTTGGGATTTTTGTAACTTGCATAGCATGTGGAAATACATAAAATAAAACACGTATAAGGAAAATGACAGGAAAATGTACTTCCAAAAATATGTAGGAAAATAAAGATCCTCTTCAATACAGACATCTTCATTTGAAGTTGTTAGAGGATTTGATGCTCTCAAGTATTGCTCCCGTTTTCAATGGCATCAGTTCTCACACTCTAGACACCCCTCTACTCATATACATAAAAACTGTAGCAAACAAGAGAAACCAATGATTCTTTATATAGCGTCTTCACACAAAATCTTCAACCCATTTGTTCAGATGACTGATCTCAGCAAAGCGGGTGAAGGGCACTAATAGACATTTGGAAATCCCTGTAAATCCATCATTCTGAAAGACAGCCCAGGGCCCACGGTGACACCAAAGGCGGGTGAAATGAAATATGCCATTGACTCTCCAGAGGTTAATCGATCATATTTCTGGTGCTACTTGGTTTGACATAACCAAATTTGCACTGAAAATCAAGTCATCTATCTTTGTTCTGGTCGACTTAAAAAATTTAATCCTATTTGACCTTTCCTGAGGTGGAGTCAAAGAAAAAGAGATTTTTTTTTTTTTGAGCTGGGCAACCCCCTTTTATCTATATTATGGACACCTGAGCAGTTCCATCTCTGTTCTAATTCAAGAGCCCTGAATGGCCCGTGACAAATCTATTCACTGGCTTTTTGGCCCCTAAAAGCAGGAAGATTGGGCGATTTTATTTGTTTTTCTTTGAGATGATAAAGGCAACTTATTTTTAGAAAGATAAAAGAGAAGGAAGAGAGGACAAAAGAGAAGGAGTGACATGACGCCCTGATTCACCATATATCTAGGCAGAAATAAATCTAGAAAAATCATTAGATTGAAACAATCAACCGATTTTCTCATGGAAACGATCACCAGAGTCCAACTCTCACCCCAGCCTTCAAAAAGCAGACTTGGCTCTCTGCTTTGATTTGCTTTTATTACCTTCATTTAGAACTTACTGGAAGGATGCTACTTTTGTTACATTGAGGCTTTTTTCCCCAGAAGCAGAGTATTTGAAGTTGTATTTCAATGACTATTTACAAAGAGATTTTTCTTTTCTCTCTCTCTCTCACACACACAAACTCTCTCGCTCTCTGACCAAATATTGCTCGGCATATTCTTTGTTGTACATTTCAAACCCCTAATTTTCATCATTGTTCTGGGATCTCCCTGGTTATAGGAGAACTTCTTCCCAGGGAAGAAAACCAGCTTGCTTCTCTGAGGATAATGGATGAATCTGATATGTGTAAAGCCGGGCTACATTTCTGCAGCAACTATTCAAGAGGAAAGCAAGTCAAACTGACATCAAAGAACACGTGTATCTATTCATTTTGGCAACTGGAATGCTAACCAAGCAAACAGAATGAGTATCTGGAACCAAAAACATTAGCCTTTGGGGGTGGGGGGAAGGTCACTTGTGATACTATAATGTACATTTCACACGTCTTCATTGGGGATCTCAGGCTTGTCACACATGTGATGTCCGACTGGAGAGTGGGCAAAATCAAAGTTTTTAAAAATATTTGAATCTCACATTTGGTTCTCCACTTGTGTGTGTTCAGAGGCTAAATCACGGTCTCGGTTCTGTCAGCAGAGATAGAAAAATGTGGATAGAAGAGATTAGAATTTTCTTTCCTTTGTCAATTGTACTTTTCCGAGTTTTACATTTTTTTCTTAAAAAAAAACGGTAATTATTTGTGTCATTACTAATAGGTACTTTCCTAAGTTTTTATTGAGAAATAATTCAAAATGTCAAGCCAATTCTTTAAAATAAGCTTTGAGAAGAGAAGCAGTCCAATCAAGCCCCTCTTCTCTAAAATGGTAGGGACTTTGGTGTGTAGGGGTACCCCTCTCATCAGTCCTGCTTCCTATTATAATTGCTGTGATTATCTGTGAAGGGCAGCAACATAAATGCTGCTGACTTAAATCCAAGCAAACATGCCTTTAGAAAGGTCCCTTCTATGAGGCTTTTGTTGTTGTCGTGTGCTGTCAAATTGATTTCCGACTCATAGTGACCACAAGTGACAGAGTAGAGCTGTCCCATGGGTTTTCTAGGGTATAATCTTTATGAGAGCAGATCACCAGGTCTTTCTACAACCTCGCAGTTAGCAGCCAAGCACTTAACCGTTGTGCCACCACGGCTCCTTGTCTATGACACATGTTGTTATTGTGTGCCGTCAACTCAATTTTGACTCATAGCAACCCTGCAGGACAGAGTAGAACTGCCCCTTAGGGTTTTCTAGGCTATAATCTTTACGGGAGCAGATCGCCAGGTCTTTTCTTCTGCGGAGCCAGTAGTGGGTTCGAACTGCTGACCTTTCAATTAGCAGCCAAATGCTTAACCAGTGCACTACCAGGCTCCTTCTACAGGGGACCATTTTTATCTTTTAAGTAAGTGGTAGCAAATTCTGTACTAGAACTCTAAGAGTCCCTGAATGATTACCCTTTATTGAACTGCTCAGTGGATGATAATAATATAAAAACTTGTATTAAACACTAGACATTCATATTAGTTCAGGGTCATCTACAGCAAAAACAAACATTGATCAAGAAGTAATAAAAATAATACTAATATTTGTTTACATTCTTCGGGCACTTACCATATGCCAGGCAGTGTTTCAAGCACTTTGTATGTTTTAACTCATCATCTCAATGACAACCCTAAGAAGTAGCGATTATGGAAAACAGAGCCCTGGACTTAGGATCAAAAGATCTGGCTGTGCTACAAGCCCTCTGTCAGCGAAGCTCTCTGAGTCTTCCGTCCCTCTCTGACAAAATGGGTGGAGTGCTTGCTAGAGGTACATCTGATATTCCTTCCGGCATGAAGGGTAAGGAGAATCCCCAGCAGCACTGAGGACTATTAAAGGTGTTATTGTTCACTGATAAAACTATGAGTCAAAAACCCATCTCAAACTGGTTTAAGGAAAAACAAGAAACTGTCATTCTCATTCTCTAGGAGCCACTGGGTGGTGCAAACAATTAACACGCTCAGCTACTAACCAAAAGGTTGGCAGTTCAAGTCCATCCAGAGGTGCCTCCAAAGAAACAGCTGAAAAATCAGCCATTGAAAACTCCATGAAGCACAGTTCTTCTCTGACACATGATGGGTCACCGTGAGTCGGAATCAACTTGACAGCAACAGGTACTGGTTTGGGTCGTTGCATAACCAGTACAAAAGATTGGCTTTTCCCCTTGAAATGAATCAAAACATAAAATAGGGGCAATTGAGCCATATTACTGATCCTACTTCAGGCTAGCCCAATTCCCACAAAAGACCCAGTGGGATGGCTGCGAAGGAGCTCTGGTGGTGTAGTGGTTAAATGCTCTGCTGCTAACTAAAAGGTCGGAAGTTTGAACCCACCAGCTGCTCCACAGGAAAAAGATGTGGCAGTGTGCTTCCCTAAAGGTTGACAGCCTTGGAAACCCTATGCGGGTAGTTCTACTCTGTCCTATAGTGTCGCTATAGGATCGCTATGAGTTGGAATCAAATCCGCGGCAAAGGGTTTGGTTTTTTTGGTTTAGGGTGGTTGCAAGTGAAAGTTGATCTGCTCCCCAAGCCCCACCCTCATGTCTGGGTCAAGAGACAACCAGGCCTTCATCGAGCAGCTTTCTCAACCCTCTGAGACATGGTAGAGTGCACATAATTTGTCCTCAGTTCTTAACTTACATGCTATGCAACAAAATTACCTTTCTTCGCTAAATCAAGGCCAATGCAAATGGCGCCAACTCACCAGAACACTCAGCATGGTCTGGAAGTGAAATATCTAAAAAGACATAAGCATTGGAATAGTTTTGCGCCTGCAGAAACAAATGAGAGTTTTGTGGTGACTTACTGGCATTTTCATGATTTTGAGAAATCTAACTTTGAAAATCGGAATGAAAAGAAAACATCCTGCCTAAAACAATAGTCTTAAATGAAGAATAATTTGGGAGCGATTTAGGGAGATCTGCAAACTATTCCCAATCTATCTAGGGAAAAACTAATTTAAAAAAGCTAAAATTAGTTCATCTTATGATCTTCACAAGTTCACGATTGAATAGACACCCAATGATTCACCATGAGGAGAATGGTGATTTGACTTTTTTCTACGTACAAACACAGGCTCTTTGAATCAACAAGCAGTCAGGTTTATGATTCTGAGGCTCGATATCTGTTAAGGATTTCGTTCATGTTATTTTGGCAGGAGTTGGTTTGATTGTCTTATTAAACCTGATTAATTTTACAGTGGAAATAAAAGCCACACGCACACGCGCTCACACAAATCATGTCTGCGTGTTTCTTAAGTGAAGAATATCCTTTCATCTTTCAACTCTTTAGCAATTACACGATGAATCCAATCAATATAGACAGCCAACACAAATAAGTCACACATAACTGATTCGCTATGAATTAATAAGTACGTAATGAGCCTTTACTGCTTGTTAGCGTGAATACTGCAGATAATTGACTCCATTCTCCATTTCCCTTTTGGGTCTGGAAGCAGCTAAAAACAGTAGCCAAAAGAAAAAAAAATATTGCAAGTGAGCTTTCGTTGGTGAACATTTATTCTGGAGGCCATCGGAGAAATAATATGGTCTGTGGGATTTTTCACACTACTGTTCAACAGCTGTATCGTGCATGCCACTTCTAGCATATAAGTTTCTGGTATTTCAAACCTTGGAATCAGTCGCTCCTGGTTCTGGAATCTTTGAGTGTTCCTTTGTCAGTTTTTCCTTTCTTGATACATGAATGTTTCTTACATGCAATCACTCTTCCAGACACGAGCAAGTAGTTGCTGTACGAGGGCAAATTCATGGTATCAAAACTGCCTGGAAATATGCTGAAGAGTCTGATCTTCTTCCAGAAACTAATGCTTTGTTGAAATTCAATACTACATATTTCACCACTACATACCGAATGTACAGCAGGAGAAAAGATTTGAAACAGCCAATTTTAATGTTAATTCATAAGGTGCTATTTCCAGACACTGCCAACAGGATATTTTTTAAACAATCCCCACTACTATTAACACTACAACAATAAAGTAATATAGCTTACAACGCTTTGAAATTTACAAAGCATTTTTATATGATGCATATGAGAAAGCCCTGGGAGACAGGTAGGACAAGACTTATTCTTTCCAGTTTGCAGATGAGAAAACTAAGAGCAGGAAGCATAAAATGCCTGCCTTACTGCTAGAAAGAGGCAGGAATGGACTTAGAATCCAGGTCATGCAGCAAGCAAATCCAGCATGCTTTATAACATAAGAAGATCAGATTTAACCTAAAATATAAAATTAAAATTGCAATAATAATAATGCTGACATTTTTTTCATGGGCAAAACCAAAATAGAATATGGGTAACATTTGGAAGTAGCAATTGGGAGGAGAAGGTTCATTTGGAAATATGAGTAGAGGATTTTCTATCTAAAAAAAGAACTGAGACTCATCTATGGACCTCTTGGTCCTCTCAGTTTCCATGAGCTGCAAAGAAGCCAGCTACTTGAAGAGTTACTGTGATGGTTAAAGTTGTGTGTCAGCTTGGCTGGGCCATGAATCTCAGTGGTTTGCCAGTTATATAATGATGTAGTTTGGCAGTTATGTAATGATGCAATTTGACAGGCAGATAATGATGTAGTCATCCTCCATGATGTGAGCTGATGTGATCAGTCAATTAGCTGTAAGGGGAGTTTCCTCGGGGGTGTGGCCTGCATCCAATATACATATGGACATTCTGACAAAGCTCGCTACCTTGCTCTGGATCCTGCATCTGGCTCGTCATCCTCTGACCTCCAGTTCTTGGTATGTGAGCCAGTGACCTGCAGTCTTATCTGCCAATCTTAGATTCATCAGCCCCTGTGGCTACATGAGTTAGAAGAAGCCTCCAGCCTGATGCCTGACCCACGGACTTGGGACTTGCCAGCCTCTACAACAACGTGAGCCATTTCCTTGATAAAAATCTCTCTCTCTCTCTATGTGTGTATATATAACCCAACCTGAGACAGTTATCAATAAGCATCTCCTAACAAGACAGATGAGGTCTATGTCTTCATTTTAGAATACCTTTAGCATTTGCAATCATAATCCCTTAAATGTGAATGGCTCTTGACAATTGACCAAGCACTGCCTCACACGTTAATGTATTCAGTTCCCACCACAACCTCAAGAACTGGCCAGAGAAGTCTTAGCCTCTCCCTTTGCCTGAGAGGACTCTAACTTACAAAAACGTCATGTCACTCATCTGTGCACTCAGAGTTACTAAATCACAGGTTGTAGGATTAGAATTTGAGATTGCTAGGAGTCTCTGAGCGATATAAACAGTTAAGCACTCAACTACCAGCCAAACGGTTGGTGGTTCAAAACCACCCAGAGATAACTCAGAAGAAGGGTCTAGCAATCTGCTTCCTAAAGGTCACAGCCTTAAAAACTCTATGAAGCACAGTTCTACTCTGCACGCTTGAGATCACCATGAGTCGGAGTCAAGTCAACTCTATGACAACTGGTTCCAAGAATCTATGAAAACATTCAGGTCCAGAATTTGGGATTGCTAATGACCGGTCTAAAGCTAATCTCACTATACCATGACAATTCTTATGAACTGTTGTATTAGTCAAGGTTGGGTCTGGAGACGGATACCACACAGGTTATTCGAGTAGAGAGAACAAATGATAAAAATGAACTAGGTAAACAGCTACTACCTACATAACTGAAAAGTCAGAAAGAGGACATTAACATATCATAGACATAGCAACTGCCAGAAACAGCTACCACCACAAGGGCAGGGAGAACCAAGGGTGGAATTAGTAAATTATCAAATTTCTAGAATTTTGGAGAATAGTCATGCAGAAGGAATCCAGACCCCTGAGGAAAAGGCACTGTTTCATAGGTACTCTTGTCCCTGACAGGCAGATGAGGAAGGTTCTACAATTCTTGGAAAAACTGCAAATTGGACTCACCTATTGCTCCGGAAACGCACTGTTATTGCTGAAGTGAAGGAATATTGCTAGGGTCACATTCACAGAAATGAGAAGCAAACAGGAAGGAGCAGTCTCTTCTTTCTCCTCCAGCTTTACAGCCTCTCTCAAGTGTCCCCTATTAACAGAGCGTATCAGGGAGCCAGCTGACAAAACAGAAATGTGGTTTGCAGTGTTCCAGCCCCTGACACAAACAGCAGGGTATAAAAGGGTAGGTTTAGGGCTAAGAGTCTATAGCTAAAAAGCTAAAAGCTGGCACCAGTCACACCCTGGCTACTCAGCATCCTTACACACCCTTGTATGGTTATTTGAACTTCCAGGCAACAATAAAAGCAACTCTATATTTCAGCCAAAGTTCCTGGGTAGTGCAAATGGTTAACACACTCATTGTTAACTGAAAGGTTGGTGGTTCAAGTCCACTCAGAGGCACCTCAGAAGAAAGGCCTGGCAATCTACTTTCAAAAAATCAGCCATTGAAACTTTATGGAGCACGGTTCTACTCTGACACACCTGAGGTCACCATGAGTCTGAATATACTCAACAGCGTCTGCTTTTTTTTTTGGTATATATATTTCAGCCTGACAAGATATAACTATGCATCCTACAGACAAAGATATTCCCATCCTCTTCCAAGATGAGGAAACACAAATTGTCCTGTTGTTGTTGTTCGGTGCCAGTGAGTTGGTTCCAACTCATAGCCACCCTATACGACAGAGTAGTATTGCCTCTGTAGGGTTTCCAAAGAGCAGCTGGTGGATCTGAATTGCTGACCTTTTGGTTAGCAGCTGAGCTCTTAACCACTGTGGCACCAGGGCTCCGCACAAAGTCCTAAGAGTTGTTATATCCATTCCTGTGCTATGTTAATTACTCGTCAAAGTCAGTCACAGTCCTTTCTGGACATACTTTACCTAGATTAATTTGTAACGTTAATCTCTGTCTTAGTTATCTTGTGCTGCTATAACAGAAATACCACAAGTGGGTGGCTTTAACAAACAAATTTATTTTCTCACAGTTTAGGTGACCAGAAGTCCGAATTCAGGATGCCAGCTCTAGGAGAAGGCTTTCTCTCTCTGTTGGCTCTGAGGGATAGATGTCACTTGGTGTGGTATCTGTCTTCCCACATCTGTGCTTTCTTGCTGCTTGCTTAATCTGCCCTTTCATATCTCAGAAGAGATTGATTTAAGAGACACCGTACACTAATACTGCCTCGTTAACATAACAAAGAAAACCCTATTCCCAAATGGGATTATAACCATGGGTATAGTAAGATTTTCAACACATATTTTAGGGGGACACAATTCAATCCATAACAGCCTCTAACAAACCTTGTATAAAATAATAAGAGGGATGGAGAAAGAAAAGAAAATAGATAATACATAACAAACAAGGAAAACACTTTGTATTTTCTATAACTATCACTGGTCATGAGGCCTTAATGATATTTATGACTGCTTTCTTCCTCTGCTCATTCTATGTATCTTTTGTCCTTAGCTAGGGCCTCAGCTGGCAGGGATTCTTTACCTGGTGGTGTGACCTAAACTTCTTTCTTGAAGGGTCTGAATCCTCAGAGGTCCCGTCTCTTTGTGGTTGCTGTAATTTTCCATTAACTCTTATTACTGGCTATGATAGGACTAACATATCCCAGAGGATCACCAGGGTCCCACACATGCTCTTCCTTGCCCCTTGATACTTGTGAGTAGCAACCCAGTCTCCCTTGGTGATAGGCTCAATCACTCCAGCCAGCAGAATAACTCCCTTCTTGGCCTGCTGGTTCCATGGAATGAAGAGCCCAAAGTGGTCGTGTGGCAGTCACACCTTCTAACTCAGTGGAATCACTATTTTGGGTCCTGGTAGACGCTTATCTGCCTTCCAAACCAAGACTTCCAAACCAAATGAAAGCAAAAAATAGTGATTGGTTATTAGTGAGAGGATCCAATACCAATTCCAAGCCCCAGGTCCATGTATTCTGGCCATGGAAGAGACAGCAACTTCATGAGTCTCTGATCCCAAGAACATAGAGTTTCATCCACTTAGGGTGTTGACTCCCAACTGACACTGTAAGCCCAATTTTAAAGCATAGTAATAGAATTGCATCTCTTTAAATGACACCATAGAATAAAATATTTGTGTGAAGCACATCATTTCCCATATTTTATTAAACTGATGCCAGAAAAAGCCTGTCTTGTAAGTTCATTGGACATTGTTCAGAAATAAACATAATTCCACTAGAGATAGAAGAGGAGAAAAGATCATATTGCACTTTATAAACGCATTAATCTCATTATAGGAAAATCAAGAATTCTGCAAAATGGAGGCAGCTTTGAATGCTCTGTTCATTCTAAAGCAATGGTTGGAAATTTGAGGGCAGATATCAAGGCGCAACAAGAAGATCAACAAATTTGAAAGAAAGAAATAAAATCAAACTGAGAATATTCCAGAATCCTTGGAGTTCTTTGGATGGCTGCTTCATTGCCTTTTCCCCCTTTCAATTCACCCCCACCTGCTACTCACCTCCATCACTCCCACCAGTGACATGTAAACCTTGCAGCTGGGATATCCCCTTCGAGCAATGAAATACTGACTCTTTGAACATGTTCCAGGTTAGTCCTATTGGAGAGAACATTCCCAAAGGTGTCTAGAGGTGGTATCATTTGCATTTGTGGTGTAGATGTTTTGAGGTTAATTTTTATGTTCGGGTGTTTATTCTCTGTAATTTGCAGAGAAGCTTTGGTCCTAATTCTTTAGTCCTCAGTTCAAATCCTAGGTCCCGATAAATCTGCAGAGATAGTCCTGAAAACAAGACACTCAGAAATAATACAAAGTATTGTTAAGGAGAGGCAGTGAGTGAGACAGAGGCCATGTAGAAGCTTCTGCTCTTTCTAGGCTTCAAGGAAGAAGCTCTGGATTCAGAGTCTCCACTTCCATCCAATGCTCTACCAGAGGCCAAAGACCCCTCCCAAAGCTTGACCATCATCCAAATCCCTTCTTCTTACAGCCAGCCAGTGGCTAACGCAGAGAGCCAACCTAGACAGTTATGGAAGGGCCATAGCCTGCATTTGAGAAAAACACCAAAGGGCAGATATCAGAAGTAGAGATATCTCATCCTGTACTTTTAAATCTTACTGACACCGTCCAAGCTCACTCCCTCCATTGTCTCTCACTATTTTACCTGAGTTGTTGTAACAGCTTCTTATGATGTGGGGCAAATAGCAGATACTGGTTAAATTTCTGTAGAACAAGTAGATAAATGGATGCACAAATCATTGTAACATATCTCTCTGACTCTAATCTCTTTATTTTCCAATCCATCCTTAAATACGGGTTATATCTTATCTCAACCACCAACACACTACACCCAACAAACAAACGAGAAAAATTCAATAGCTCCCCTGATTTCCAGAATATTATACTAGACTCCTTAACATGGAATTAAATTCTGACCCTCACACCACCTCTCACTACATCCTTCCACTCATCTTAAGCTCCAGCCACACCACCCGTTAGCTCTGTTACCTTGGGAAATTGCATACGTTTGTAAGCCTCTGTTTTCTAACGTTTCATGTAGGCCTAAAAGCACCGACCATGCATTCCCTCCTGTCTCCCTCTCCCACCCCGACCACTACTCCACTTTCATGACTTTCACTATTTAGAAATAATCATTTTTTGGGGGGAGCTCTCATATAATACTTCGTATATGTTCGCAGCTATTATTTATTCTGCCTTTATCTACCACCTGTCTGTCAGTTTGTCATACTGCAGTGGCTGTTGTGTTGCTATGATGCTGGAAGCTGTGCCACCTGTATTTCAAATACCAGCAGGGCCATCCATGGTGAACAGATGTCAACAGAGCTTCCAGACTAAGGCAGATTAAGAAGAAAGGCCTGGTTATCTACTTCTGAAAATCAGCCAATGAAAACCCTATGGATCACAGAATATTGTCCAAGACTTCCACTCACTGACTTTGGACATGTCATCAGGAGGGACTGATCTCTGGACAAGGACAATGTTATGGATTGAATTACGCCTCCCCCAAAATATGTGTTGGAATCCTAACTCCTAAACCTGCGGATGTAATTCCATTTGGGAATAGGGTTTTCTTCATTATGTTAATGAGGCCATATCAGTGTATGGCGTGTCTTAAGGCTTAATCACTTTTGAGATATAAAAACAGCAGATGAGGCACAGAGACAAGCAAGCATAAATGGAGAAAGAAAGAAGCCACATGGAGATCTCCAAAGGATGCTGGGAAGAACGCTGCAGAAGCTGAGACACAGATCTTCCCCCAAAGTGGACAGAGAGAGTCTTCCCCTAGAGTTGGTTCCCTGAATTCAGACTTCTATCCTCCTAAACCATGAGAAAATAGATTTCTGTTTGTTAAATACCACCCTTGTGGTATTTCTGTTACAGCAGCACTAGATAACTAAGGCAGACAGCATGTTTGGTAAAGTGGAGGATCAGCAAAGGTGAGGAAAACCCTTAATGAGATGGATTGACACAATCATTGCAATAATGGACTCAGATATACCAATGATCATGAAAATGTTATACATGGGGCTGTCATGAGTTGGAGCTGACTTGATGGTAACTAGCAAAACGTATGTTTTTATCACTATTTATTCTGCCTTTATCACTGTCAGTTTTCTTAGTTCTTCTTTTACTTGACTTTGAGCTCCTTGCAAGCAGGGACTGTTTTTAGCCATTATTGTATCCTCCACAGCACTGAGTTTTGTGCTTGGGTCTAGCAGGCTTTCTTCAATAATCCCGTGAATGGACCATGAGCAGCATAGGCAGTTCGTAAAAGAATATAATTACAAGGAGAGTGTGAAGGCAGCAGGCTCTCTCCTCTCCAACTCCAAATTCTCTCACATTGAATTGCTGATTAAAAAACAATAAAATCATTATCATTGAATCATTCCTTTAGCTCGAAACTTTGTCTAAAGGCCCAGTGATCTACTTCCAAAAATTAGCCAATGGATCCTATGGATCCCAAGAGAATATTGTCTGATATAGTGCTGGAAGATGAGCCCCCTTGGTTGGAAGGCACTCAAAGTACACAGTGGTGGCAACAATGGACTCGAGCAACATTTCGTTTGTTGTACATAAGCTCACCATGAGTCAGAGCCAACTCAATGGCAACTAACAACAACATATATTGTTGGACTTGTTTGTTAATATTTTGTTTAGGATTTTTATATCTACCCTCATGAATGATATTGGCCTGTAATTTTTCTTTCGTATAAAGTTTTTGTAAGCATATAGTATCATGTACATGCTGCTCTTATAAAGTGAGTTGGAAGTGTCCCCTCTGGGGAAAAAAAAAAACTTTGTCTTCTAAAAAGTCAAATGGACATCCTTTGAGAGAAACGATACTCCTGTTTCTGGGTCATACTTCTAAGTAAGAACACATGTAGTTGATCCTTTCTGGGAAGCAGATTTTCATAGAGAAGATGAGAGAGCCTGGTGGTACTGAGACATGAAGCTGATTGAAAGACACAAAGTTGGGAGGCTGGGAACACCAAGATAAACTCCAACCACTTCATAATCTTGTCCAGACCAATCTTGACTGGTGGTCTCCGAGTGCCTTCTAGGTGGTCCATAGATGAGTTTCTTGAGGAACTCATGTTTATAATATGACTGAGTCTTTTTTCTTGTTTCTGGAATAAATTAATCACTTAGTTAGGATAGTAAATGAGGATCAGACTTCGCCTTTCGACAAAAGCAGTTCTTTTTGCCTCATTAATAGCTGAGAAAATGTTTGGCACTGTAGAACGCAAGTAGATTAATTGTTGACTGCAGGGTCGTTTCCCCTGTTAAAATGAGCCATAGGAAAGAAAAGTGTGAGATCACTGTTATTATTCCTCCTAATTTCACAGAGTTGCTCCCTAGACCATCAGATTAAACCCTTGTCAATATTATATTATCTGTTGCCTGGAGAATGCCCCACCATTTCATGCCTCCAAAACATCTTGTGGGCTGTTCATTCTTTTGTTCTTATTGTTGTTGTTGTTAGGTGCTGTTGAGTCTGTTCCAACTCCTAGCAATCCCGTGTACAACAGAATGAAGTGCTACCTGGTCTTGAGCCAGACTTAAAATTGTTTCTATGTTTGAGTTCATTGTTGCAGCCACTGGGTCAATCCAACTCATTGGGGACCTTCCTCTTTTTCGTTGACCCTCTACTTTGCCCAGCTGGTCCCTCCCGATAACATGTCCAAAGTATGTGCAGCTAAGACTCACCATCCTCGCTTCTAAGGAGCATTCTGGCTGGACTTCTTCCAAGACAGATTTGTTTGTTCTTCTCGCAGTCCATGGTGTATTCAATATTCTTCACCAAAGCCATAATTCAAAGGTATCAATTCTTCTTCTGTCTTCCTTATTCATTGTTCAACTTTCACATGCATAGGAGGTGATTGAAAACACCATGGCTTGGGTCAGGTGCACCTTAGTCCTCAAAGTGACATCTTTGCTTTTTTAACACTTTAAAGAAGTCTTTTGTAGTAGATTTGCCCAATCCTATTTGATTTCTTGACTACTGCATTCATGGGTGTTGATAGCGGATCCACAGAAAATGAAATCATTCCGTCTAAAAGATCCTTTTCCCTCATCTGTCCAGAAACTCTGATTCATTCTTCAAAATCCTAGTGAGGAACCATTTCTCCACAGAAGCCTTTTCTGACTTCTCCAGATAAGGGTAGGTACTCGCCTATGTTCTCTCATTTCTCTCTTTTATAGCCAATGTTATAGTGAATTGAAATTGTACATTCATTTGTCTTTCTGTTTCCGTTATATATTACTGCATAATATACCATCCCAAAACTTACTAGCTTAAAAGCTTAAAACAACTATCTATCTGTCTATATCTGTATATAGATAGACATAGATATAAACATCTTAAGATTGCATGAGCTAACTGGGTTCAGCTGGGAAGTTCTTCTGCTCCATCAGTGTATCATAGCTGAGGTCACCCATGCAGCTGCATTTAGCTGGTAGAACACCAGGAGCTGGAACATCTAAGATGATGTCTCATTTTCCAAGGCCTCTCTCCGCCTGGTAATTAATCATTCAGTAGCCTCACTTGGACTTCCTTACAGCATGGCAAATGCACTCCAAGAGAGAAAAAACAAAAGTTGCCAGACTTTGTAGGGTCTAAGCCTAGAGCTTGCACAGCATCACTTCCACCACTCTTCATTGATCAAAGCAGGTCACTAGACCATCACAGATTCAAGAGAAGGGAAGATAGACTCTACCTCTTAGTGGAAGGAGGAGCGAAGAATTTATGGCCATCTTTCATCTACCACACTTCCCTATCAGACAGTGAGTTCTTCCTAGGCTAGAATACTGCAAGAAGTTAAAGATATGTTTTGCAGATAGTCGTCTTTGAGAAATAAAGAAGAATGTGTAAAGAAGTGCCAAAGGAATTTAAAATAAAAAGCAAGACATAAGCCATATTCTGAAGTCTCAAACAATTCTAGCCTCAACACGGCTCAAGAATGAAAGGAGGAAGGGAACTAGCCACCAATTTCATCTGCTTTCTCTCAACATGCCTAAGATAACAAAACGTCTTGTAGCCAGAACTACCATGAAAACCTGTACTCCTTAGAGTTCCTTGGAACTCCAAACTCTATAACCCAACAGTGCAAACAATCTGAGGTTAACATGTCATCAAGACTCTGGCCACTTGATATATATATCCATAATAAAAAACAATAAAATCATTTTCTTAAAGATTGTTTGTTTTCTAACTTTGACTTGTACATCACCAATTTGTGCATGGTATTGAAAAATAGAGCAGTTTAGTTCAATAGTCAGGTGAGTAGATCAGGGAAACTGTTGCATTTCTTTACTAAGGTACTTCCTCAGATCAAGAAGTTGTTTTGGTTTTATTTTTAAAGAAAAGTCACTTAAAAATGCAAAATATCAGACACACCGTCCTGACCAATGAGCTGTGTTTTCTCACTGATACGACACAACTTCAGAACGCACTGAATCTGAAATGCCTATGAGCTTCAGGTCTAATTAATAAAACTGTAGTTCTAGACTGTAAGTTACATGAAAACAGGGATTTCATCTGTTTCATTAAATGTATTTAGATGAATGAATGAATAATGAAAATATAACATGCATCACTAATCTCCAACAAGGTAGTCCTTCAAGCTAGCTTCCTAAATGATCTGGGGTTACATAGTTAAGTCCTCTGCTCTTGCTACCACAGCCTATATCCCAGGGACATCTGAGGACAATTTTTAACAAATAGTTATATGTATATACCTAGAGCTACGGAAACTCCATGTGTTTAGCTGGCAGCTGAAACCATGAAAGAACACATCATCCAAGGAGAGAATGGCCAAGGATAGAACTTTGAGAAACAAAGATCTATGATGAGCTTATATGTCCTATCTGCCCACATGCCCCTCTAGTCTTCAGATCTGAGACTTTGTGACTGCCTGCAGCAGACTCAACTCTACCCCAAGGTCTAATGAGCTCAGAACCAGGGTTCAGCCGCAGGAGAGCCTCGCCTGGCCTGACAAAGCCCCTGTCTTGTGCCTGAGATCTAGATATCATGTATTTATTTGATTTTTGTTCTTAGTATTTTTGCCCATGGTCCAAGCCTTTTAAAAAAGGGTTTCTTGCTTTGGTTGGACCAGAGATCTCAAGTGTATATAGTCCTTCCTTCTACTGGGATCACCTGCTTCTATGCACCTCTGCTAGTTGCCTATTGCCAACTCCCAGTTACTCTACCCATCTATCTACATTTCCTGAACCAATCTCTCTAGCCAATGAGCCTGATATAATCACATGGGCCTGATATAATCACATGGGCCCTTAAAAGGGGGCGAGGAAGGCAGAAGAGTCAGAGAGAAATGTAGTTTGAGCCATGTATACAAGCCCAAGACAGAAGTCGGGGGTAGAGTCTGCTCCCTCGAAAGACACGAGCAGAGGAGAGCTGGAGGTTCCCTAGAGGAGAATTAGGGTAGATCCTAGAAGGAGCATAAACAAGGTCCTGCCCTCAGGGGGCTCACATTCTAGAAGGACAATGAACAAAATACTTACATAA
This sequence comes from Trichechus manatus latirostris, assembly GCF_000243295.1. NCBI lineage: Eukaryota > Metazoa > Chordata > Mammalia > Sirenia > Trichechidae > Trichechus > Trichechus manatus. The sequence goes on along the minus strand of NW_004444083.1, from coordinate 3,428,351 downwards.
GATAATGTCAGAAGGTGTTAAGTACTCTGAAGAAAATAAATAGAATGAAGTAAGGGAGACTTACTGGTGTAATAAATCAGAAACCTTGGTCAGGAAAATCCTATCCCAGAAAGTAGCTTCTCCATACAGGATTATATTCAGGGAAGTGTCTTTGATTTACGTAATTCGTCAGTAAATATGAATGATTTCTTTTCAAGTTATTTAGCCCAAGTGTTTTGTAAGCATTGTTCAGTTTATTGGAGACATTTCATACAGATTTTCAACAGATGTTGGCAAATCTAAATATTTATTCAGTTCTTAAGGTTGTTTGCTGAAGGCAGGGTTTTGTATTTTTAGATAATTGTGTTTGTTTGCATGTGACCTTGGTTCGTTGCAACCAATTGTCTGGTGATCTCAAATTTGCCTGAGATCAGTACAGTGAGAACCCTTTTATTGTCTTTTCAGCTTTTAATTATTTCCTTCATCTGACAATTACCATTGTCTAAAGAACTATGAAAGGGGCCAGACTAAGAAAAGACACACGTGCGGTAGCTAATTTAATTATCCGATCGAATAAGTGCTACCCCTGAGCTGGAGGTGGCATCGTTCCCCGCCACATCTGTGAGGCCAGGGCAGACACTTCATGGGAGGAGTCAGGCATTTCAGCATCAGAAGGCATTTGAGAGTCCGGTTAGCTTGTTGTCACAGGTCATCCAAGGACCATATGGAAAACAGCTCGCAAGTGTTTACACCTCAATTCCAGAGAAAAGCCCTGTGTGATGATCGCTGTCTGACAGCTGTGGAGACTGAGGCAGTCGTGCACTGGCAAGCAATTGGCTTTAGAAATGACTGGATGGAGAAAGAAATGGCCTTGGCTGATCTCTGGTGTTGGGTGAGACTATTTTCCTGATATCGGTCTGTCTAGCTCTCACTTATAATCCCAGGACCTAGCACAGCTTCTTGCGCAGAGCAGATACGTCTATTCATTTCTACTGTCACCACAGCAAACCACACATATTTATTAGCTCAAACCTCTTTAGATCCGAGGTGAAGGTACAGTGTGGCGCAGGTAGCGCCTTCTGCTTAGAGTCTCCCACGGGTGACAAAGGTGTCAGCAGAGCTGTGCTGCTTTCTGGAGGCTCCAGGGAAGAATCTACTTCCAGGGTCATTCAGGTTGTTGGCAGAACTCAGTTCCTTGTGGTTATAGGACTTATGTCCCTATGTCCTGGCTGGCTGTAAACTGAGGGCCATTCCCAGCTTCTAAAGGCCATCACATTCCCTAGATCATGGCCTCCTTCATCTTCAAAGCCAGCAATGGCAGGTCAAGTCCCTGCTACACTTTGAATCTCTCCTGCCTTTCTTCCGTCACATTTCTGTCTGATTCTTCTGCCCTCCTCTCCCCCTTTTAAGGGTCCACGTGATTATATCAGGACCACCAGGATATACCAGGACAATCTCCCTATCTTTAAGGTTAGCTAATTAGCAAAGCTCATTCCATCAGCAAAGTCCCTTTTTCCATGAAACACTAACATATTCACTGGTTCTGGGGGTTAGGGCATGGGTATCTTTAGGCGAACATTACTCTGTCTACAACACTCAATAAAAACTTTGTGAATAAATGGAACCACCTAAGAGCAGACACTAACAATATTGTCTCCGTCATGCAGCAATATACCTGAAGACTGAATTAATGGATAAGGACTTAGGTAGGCCTAGGAGGGAAGAAGAAAGCATCATTGCACCCCTATTGTTTCCCAGGCCTCGAGCCAGTTGCCTTCCTATGAAAGTCTTCACTGAACCCAAGAATTTGTGCAACAGGCACACTATCTCTAGTCTCTAAATAAGGATTTTGAGACTCCAGTTAGTTAAGGGACTTGTCCAGTAGCAGGGACCTCTGACTCCACATGTGGTTATTCTGTTATGCACAGCTTCATCTTGCTTAGAACTATATATGTTATCTTCATGTATCCGGTAAAAACAGTCGTCATCAAGTCGACTCCGGCTCATGGTGACCCCATGTGTATCATAGTAGAGCTGTACTCCATAGAGTTTTCAGTGGCTGATCTTTCCAAAGTAGATCATCGGGCCTTTCTTCCCAGGCACCTCTGGGTGGGCTTGAACCTCCAACCTTACAGTTAATAGCCAAGTGCTTTAACCCTTTTCACCACCAGGGGCTCCTATTTGTGTATAACCAAAACCCAAACCCATTGCCAAGGAGTCAATTCTGACTCATAATGACCCTATAGGGCAGAGCAGAACTTCCCCATAGGGTTTCCAAGGCTATAATCTTTACAGAAGCAGACTGCCACATCTTTCTCCTGAAGGGTGGCTGGTGAGTTCAAAACACCGAGCTTTTAACCACTGTGCTACCAGGGCTCTTTATTATTTGTGTATATTAAAAAAAAAAAAAAAAAAAAAAAAACCGTTGCCATGGAGTCAAATTCTGACTCATCGTCATGGTTAAACATATAGACACTGGAAGTTTGGGTTCAAATGCAGATCTGTGACTTACCAACTGTGTGAACTTGGACTAAATACTTAGCATCTCTGTGCCTCAGTTTCTTGATCAATTAAAAGTAGGGTTAAAAATTGATCAAGCTCATAGGATTACTGTGAGGATTAAAAGAGTTAATATAAGTAAACTCCTCAGAACAGTGCCCGGCATTTACTCTATGAGTGTTAGCTATTATTACCATTATTATATGTTTGAGCAATTGGATTTCAACGGTATTTATTTCCTTTTAATTCATTCTTTTTTTAATATCTTATTTATGAAGAGGTTTTATCATCTCTGGTTATATTTGCTTTCACACTGCCACTTTCATTATTTTTCCTTCCCCATAAGCTTTACAGAAGGTTAGAGGAAAAAGATAGTGGTAATACTGGTGATGGTTGCGCAACATGATGGGCATATTAATGTCACTGAACTGTACATGCAAAAAATGTTGAAATGGATAATGCTTTGTTATATATATACTCACCACAATAAAAAAAAAAAAAAAAGATCATGGTAAAAAAATACTTTTGAAATGATGACTGTGACTAAATAGTAAATTAGAAAGAATGCGTGGAGAGGGAAAAGAGCAAAGCTTCTACCAGACACCAGAAAGTTTCTCCAGGCTTGACCAAGGGAGACATAGAATAGAGAGCGGTCAGTGGTGCCCCAGACATGGAGAGACCACAGAAGGAGGAGTGGTATTCGTTTCAAGATATCATCAACCTTCATTCCCCAAGTATGCTTTTCTCACAAGCATAGATAGACCAAGCTGCATCTGAGTGAGCAGAGCACATGGCCAGCACTCAAAAGCAATGGGATTGTGTCCAGCGATGACCTCCTTTCAACAGTAGCAGGCACTGTCCATGGACCATCAAGCAAGAGGATGCCCATCCATTACACCATCTTGTACCCAGCAGTCACCCTCTTTCTTTCCTCTTGCTCCCACTTTTTCTGTCTACCTGCCCCTTTTTGGTACCTAGAGCATAAGAGCACAGCCTACCTATCACATATCATAGCAAGGAAGACCACAGTCAAGGTTCAGATGTCCAGGGTGAACATCCTTGCACTACCTGAGCTGACCAACATTCTCAATCCTTTTATAAGTGGCACCAGACATGACTTCTTTCTTGTCTTTGAAAATCAAAGGGAGAGGAAGAAATCATTACCAGTCTGATCTGAATGCCAAATAATGACTTTCAACATGAAGTAGAAACATGAGTCCCAGTGGCCAAATACATTACGGATCACTATAACCTAAGGAGCACCAGAATTGAAGCCACATGGAGACGCTGATACTTGCATTCACAATGAGTGCGATTTTGCTATGTTGAAGGAGTACTGAGAATGGCATTTAAAGAAAGAGATATGCAAGGAAAGTGAAATATTCCCTGCTGTCAGTAGTGTGTGAACATTCATTTGATCATTCCATTCTGTGATCTGTTCGGAGCAACTGTTGGATCATATAGCTGTCCAGCAAACTAGTCTCTTCCATGAATTCTACTTCCCTCTTGGGCCATGTGCCAAGAATAACAGATTGAACTTTAACTGCAAGTCTGAAAAGTTTCCCTTTTCTGACTAGAGTTCAAGCCTAGTCTATTATCCCAAACTAACTGATAAAACAATCTTTTGATGCTGTCCTTTGAACAAGTTGTGCAAGCTAAAACCTAGTAATGAAGGAGGAAGGCAGCATATAAAGGAAGCTTTTGAGTTAGCAGCTATCCTAATTCGTAATTTCGGACTCAGTGCAAATATTTCACACCTAAAGGTTGCAATAACAAGGCCTACAAAACTTCAAAAGTACAGGCAGTTATTTCTGAGTTCATTCCTTTCTCTCACATGAAAACCTAACCTGTCATATGTTACCTTACTTTTTTGTGAGCGCTATGATTTACGTACATTCCATTTTTCCCTGAATCTGGAAATAATTTCCCCTGAATCTGAATGTGAAGGCAGAAAGCAGGGGAGAGGTGGCAGTGCTGTGTTCACCCCAATCTGTGTTTACACCCCTGACACTCTGGATACACTTCTATTATAGGATGTGTCTATATTGCAATTACTCATTTAAATCTGTTTGAAGCAGTTCTACTCTGTACACATGGGGTCATTATGATACTGTTAGAGTCCCTAGGTGATACAAACTGTTAACACACTCAGCTGCTAACTGAAAGTTGAAGGTTTGCGTTCACCCAGAGGTGCCTCGGAAGCCATCGAAAACCCCATGGAGTAAGAATTTAATCAATGTTTTGTTGTCCTACGACCTATGTCATAAGTTTGTTGACCTATGATGCTGTGGCAAAGCTTGAGTGTTTCTCCCAGAAAGTCGAGTGAACAACCAAAATATGGAAGTCTTTGCAGATACAGTGTATCAGGATATGCATGTACACAGACATGCGCACACGCACACACATACATACATGCACATAGACACGCACACACATTCAGTGACATGCCTTTATAAGCTGGTCACTCTGGAGCCATGTGATCAATGCTAACTTCTTTTCCTTATACCAGTAGAATACTTCTTCTTCTCCATGTGTTTTGTTTGACTACATTTGTTGTACCTCATGTCTTGGTCAGACTGAAGATTAATAGCTGAGGGTTGGACAGTTGAAGGTGCCTGTGTATTGAATTAGCTATGTTCCCTAGGATGGTGCAAAAATTGGAGTGGGAGTTGGGACAGAATTCAGTGACAGCAAAGGGAAGTGAAAGGGAGTATCCAGACTGAACTGTGACAAGCAGCAGATAGAAAAATACCAGCAAACACCTATCACTGGGAAGGCCCAGGAATGGATCATAGACTTTCCTCGCAGGCCAAGAGAGCTTGGAAACAGGGATCAAGGGGCAGACAATATTCAGACCCTCAGAATAATGGCCAAAGCATGTGATAGTAAATAGTAAAGCTCTTCACAGCCTAGGCTCAAGGAAATATGAAAAAGATGTAATACAAGGAAGATGAGGAGCTTGCAAGAGCCTGGTTAATAAGTCAGGGATTTACATATTTACCGAAACTGGAGTCAACAATGAGGACTCTGTGCCACGAACAGAAGCCCAAATCTGAACCAAGCTGATGTTGATGCAGGCCTGAAATCTAATCTCCCCCACTCCCAAATGGCTGTTTAGGATGAGAGGGGCCAGAAGTAGACACCTAGGGGCCTCAGCACATATTCACTCATCCACTGATTCATTCAGAAATCAGTTTTTGACTATGAACTCTGTGCCCAGTGCCAGACACTGAGAACTCATGAACATAAAGACCACATAGCCCAGCCAGAAAGAGAAGAGAGAAAACATTTACCAGCTCCAGGCATAATGCAAGGAAGGTGTCTTAGTCATCTAGTGCCGCTATAACAGAAATACCACAAGTGGATGGCTTTAACAAAGAGAAATTTATTTCCTCACAGTAAAGAGGACTAAAAGTTCAAATTCAGAGAGTCAGGTCTGGGAAAAGGCTTTCTCTCTCTTTCGGCCTTCTCATCAGTCTTCCCCCAGACTAGGAGCTTCTCTGTGCAGGGACCCCAGGTCCTAAGGACACGCTCTGCTCCCGGCATTGCTTTCTTGGTGTTATGCAGTCCCCCAACTCTCTGCTTGCTTCTCTTTCCTTTTATCTCTTGTAAGATAAAAGGTGGTGCGGGCCACACCCCAGGGAAACTCCCTTTACATTGAATCAGGGATGCAAGCTTAGTAAGCGTGTTACAATCCCATCCTAATCCTCTTTAACATAAAATTACAATCACAAAATGGATGACAACCACACAATACTGGGAATCATGGTCCAGCCAAATTGATACACACATTTTTGGGGGGACATAATTCAATCCATGAAAGAAGGACAAGGGGGAAAGGAGACATGAGAGGAGATGAGAGATGTAGAAAGAAGGAAAACAGACAGATCAAAACAATATTTCCGAGTTACCCTCTGTGTCCTCCGTAATGTAGGTTTTTCTTTGCACATATATTCAGTAATTTGATTTTTAATGAGTGTGAACTTATGTCTTGCTGTATAAGTTGTCCCATCATTAACTATACTGTGAATATTCAAACCAAATGCTAGAGACCATCACTGGAATTAAACCAACACAACCAAAACAACATCTGTGGTGTTTATTCTCACACCTGTTTTTCCCTATCCATACTCACCTGTCCCATCTCTAAAACAGTACCCGCCATCCACTATTTGGACAAATCAAAAACCTCAGACTCTTCCTTGACTTCTCTCTTTGCCTCATCACTTCTGAATCCAACATCCTACCCATCAGCATATTCTATCCACATGTTACTTCCCAAGTATATCCTAAATTCGTCCTCTTTGCTCCACTCTGTTGCCATTACTAAGACAGGACAGTATCTCCCTCACTTGTACTATCACCATTAAGGAGCCCTGGTGGTGCAGTGTTTAAGTGTTCAGCTGCTAACCAAAAGTTCAGCAGTACAAACCTACCAGCCTCTTGGCGGGAGAAAGATGTGGTAGTCTGCTTCTGTAAAGATTACAGCCTTGGAAAACCTACAGGGCAGTTCTACCCTGTCCTATAGGGTCACTATGAGTAGGAATCAACTGAACAGCAATGGTACTATCACCATAGCCACATAACTGGTCTCTGTGATTTCCCTAAATCTATTCTTTGCCTGACTGATGATTTCATTACCTTTCTAAAAACATCCAGGGGATCCACTCCCACTTCAAGGCCTTGCTGCGACCTACATGTTCCTATGTTCTACCCGCGCCCCCCCATCATCCCATGCCTCTTCTCCTTATCCACTAATCCCAGCCCTACTAACCTTCTTCCCATTCCTCAACCATCAATCCATTCCCTCCTCAAGATATTTGCACCTGCTAATTACTCTGCCTGGAAGGTTCTTGTCCAAGCTTTGCATCGCATGACTCAACTCAAATTTCTCTTCCTCAAAGAGGGTTTCTTCCTCAACTACCCTATCTACAATCACCACCACTGCTCTTTACTGTATCCTGTCATGTTGCCCATACTGCCCTGTTTTATTTCATGATAGCATGCATTAATTCATTCAAAAATTATTTACTGCATGCTACCACCAGGCCCTGTTCTACACATTGCAGTACATCAGTGAATAAAATAGACAAAAATCCCCACCTTCATGGAGCTTCCATTAGAGTTGGGAAAGGAAGACAGACAATAAACATAATATAAGTATAATTATATAGGTTGCTAAACTGTGGTGCTATGGGGAAAAATGGAGCAAGGTGAGGGGCATCTAATGGGAACAAAATGAGGGTACACTTCACTGTAAAGCAGAGAGATTTCAGCAAGACAATAAGGAGACGAGAGCATGAGTCACGTGGCTCTTTCAGGGAACAGTGTTCTAGACAGAGGGAACAGCCAGTGTAAAAGCCATGATATGGAGCATAACTTCGTATTTGAGAAAGACAGACAGCATGGCTGGAGCAAAGTGAAGGAGGAGTAAAGGAATGAGAGATGAGTTTAGAACTAGGGACTGTATTATATAGGGTCCTGTAGGCCATTTGAAGTCCTTGGGTAATGCAAACAGTTAACACACTGAGTGGCTAACCAAAAAGTTGGTGGTTTGAGTCCACTCAGAGACACCTCAGAAGAAAGCCTTGGTGATCTACTTCTGAAAAACAAGCCATTGAAAACCCTGTGGAGCACAGTTCTACTCTGACACACATGAGGTCACCATGAGTCAGAGTTAACTCAACAGCAACTGGTTCTGTAGGCTATTGTCGGGACCAGGGGAAGATTTTGATCAGAGGAGAGACATGATCAGGATTACATTCGGAATGTACCACTCTGGCTGCTATATATTGAGAAGAGACCATGGGGCACAGGAGTGGAAGCAGGGTGAGCAGTTAAAAGGTTAGGCAATAGTCCAGGTGAACGAGGAGGGTGGCTTAGACCAGAGTGTTTGCAGAGCCAGTAGGATTTCTTGCCAGGTTGGATGAAGTCAGAGAGGGCTTCCGGTTCTTAGTCTGAAGTTTCAGATTATTCGTTTACTTGTGTATTGCCTGCACCTCCTGCCCCCCACATAGGTGGGAGGAGGTCCTTATCCAGTTTATCCATCATGGGAAACCCAGCACCGAGAACAGTGCCTTGCTCATACCCAGTGCTCAAAAAATACATTGATTAAATCAACAAATAAAGTTCTTTGCTAATTCCAGTGGCTTAGAAGTAGACCACAACTTCAACCCTCCCATAAAGAAAAATAGAAAATGGTATAAAGTTCATTTCTCTTATGTGTGTATGATTTCTACACCTCAGAATTGTACCCTAAAAGTAACCTTCAGTTTGTTACTGAATTTTAAAGTCTCCCTCTCTTTTTTTATGTGTCATTTTGAGAATGGTGCCTACTTTCTTCAATTAAAAATAAACATCAAGAGCAGTGACCTAATTGAAATCTTTCATCTTAGCAAACTGTTATGCTCAGTGGCCACAATGAAGACCTTCTAACTTCTGATGTCTTCAGTAAGCGCATCTTCAAATCTCCATCTGCTGCAGGTACTGTCAGGAGGGAGGTCACCACAAGCTCTGGTTAAGTTCCAACAGAGCTTATCCAGTAGACGGAACCATTTACTTTTTTCAGTCCAGGAATCTGAAGTAGCACTTAAGAGTCAAAAAGAGTGCCTGGAGTTTGGTTTTGCCTATTGCTGCATGTTTGGCTGTGACTTGCAATTTCCTTATTAGAATGCAACAGCAAATGTAACACTTCAATGGTTAGAGAAAATCACAGACCTGGATGTGCCTTTCCTTCAATCAGAGCTGCAGTAAAATCAGAAATTACAGGTTAACGTTTTTGGTACTATTAAAGGGTTTTGTAACGGATGTTTTACTCCTCTTGGTAAGAATTCCTGACGCCTTAGGTAAAGGGAAGGACAGCACACACTATAGGGAAAGCCAGCACAACTGGACTAAACCAAAGCTAAGAAGTTTCCTCAATACAATCAAATAGTTTGAGAGACAGAGTAGCAGGAATGCACGTCATAGCTTTCAGGGGACAACTATGTCAATTGACATAACAAACCTTCTTAAAAAAATGTTCCTCATCCTACTTTGGTGAGTGGTGTCTGGGGTCTTAAAAGCTTGCAAGCGGCCCATCTAAGGTGCATCAGTTGGTCCCAACTACTTGGAGTAAAGGAGAACGAAGAACACCAAAGACACAAGGTAAGTACTGGCCCAAGAGACAGAATGGGCCATATAAACCATAGACTTCATCAGCCTGAGACCAGAAGACCTACATGGGGCCTGGCTACCACCAATGAACGTCCTGACAGGGAACATGACAGAGGGTCCCTGATGGAGCAGTAGAACGATGGGATGCAGAACTCAAATACTAGTAAGAAGACCAGACTTAATGGTTTGACTAAGACTGGAGGTGCCCCGGAAGGCATGGCCCCTGGTCTCTCCATCACCCCAGAACTAAAACAATTTCCGAGACCAACTCTTCAGACAAGGATTGGACTGGACTGTGGGACATAAAGTGATACTCGTGAAAAACGTGCCCTTAGACAAGTAGATATAAGAGACCAAAGTGGCAGCTTCTGTCCAGAGGTGAGAGGGGAAGGCAGAGAGAATCAGGAGCTGGTTGAATGTTCATGGGGAATCAGGGGCAGAGGGGAGGAGGGTGCTGTCACAGAATGGGGTGAGCGGTTGGGGTCTCATAACAATGTATGTTTAAAAAAAAATTCTGTATGGGAGACTAAAAAAAAAAAAAAAAATTCCTGACTCCTTAAAGAAAATAAACCTCTGACTAACAAATTTAACCTTGAGTGTCCAAGGAAAAACAGTGCTTGCTGTTAGCTGCCTTCCAGCCCGCTCCAACTCATGGTGACCTTGTGTAGAACAGAACGAAATGTTAACTAGTCCTGCATCATCCTCACAATCACCAGCTTGTCTGAGTCCATCGTTTCAGCCCGTGTGCCAATCCATCTCACTGATGGTCTGCCTTGCCCCCGTTGACCCTCTACTTCACCAAACATGATGTCTTCCTCTAGCAGTCGATCCTTCTTGGTGATGTGTCCAATACAAGAGAGTCAGATAATATTCTGTTGTCATCCATAAGGTTTTCATTGGTTAATTTTCAGAAGTATATAGCAAGGCATTTTTTCCTAGTTTGTCTTAGTCTGGAAGTTCTGCTGAAATCTGTTCACCATGGGTGACCCTGCTGGTACTTGAAATACCAGTAGCATAGTAGGAAATTTTATTGGACTAGAAATCTCACTAGTTCCTTTACTTCCATAATCTCTAACTCTCACAAACACTGAAAAAGTTGTTGTTGGGTGATGTCAAGTCAATTCCGACTCAAACCGACCCCATGTGACAGAGTAGAACTGCCCTGTAGGGTTTTTAGGCTGTAATCTTTACAGCAGTGGATTGCCAGGTCTTGCTCCTGCTGGGTGAGTTCAAACCACCAACCTTCTGGTTAGCAGCTGAGCACTTAACTGTTTACGCCACCAGGGCTCCTTACTAGAAAGGTTGACCTCGTTTTATATACGAGGAAACTGAATCTAAAGGACACACCACAGAGATGAACCTATATTCAAACTCTGGTCTGTCTCGCTCAAATCCCCTTGCTATTTCTGCTGCCAATATGCAGCCTCCAATTTCTTTGACTAATTAGTCAAGAAGAACTGAAGCTCACCTAACATCTTTAGAGAATAAAATGAATCTTACAATATGAAGGAGGTGAAACAGAAAAAGTAATAAATAGTGAAAGGGCAAAAAGCATAATAAAGACGAAAATTGGCACAAACCCTTATTATTCTTTGAGGTGGAGAGAGTTTATTGGATTTCTAGCAAAACCCACTTTATCTTCTCCAGTCAATCAGATTGATAAATGCTCTGAAGATTTATCTCATGCTGTCATTGTTTTTTTTTTTACCCATCTGGTGACTGTGATTATGTTCAAACATTAAATGGGAGGAAAATAAATGTGCATTCTTTCTGGAATGGCACACACATATGTTCTCACCCTGACAAGTCAGATTCAGTTGAAGAAGACACACCAGAAAATGGATTTGCTTTAACCAGAATGGGCTCAAATCAGTTTCCAAGCAGCTGCTTTATTTTGAGCAAAGCTGCATGTAATACTAGATGGGATTAAATATCTCTTTTTCTGATGATGGGCCAGCCAAATGTTTCCTCATTTCTAACTTTGTCCCCTTGTTGGATCTCGAAGAGGAACTAAGAGGACCTTCCAAGATATCCTCTGTTGAATGTGTCATTCAAGAGCCTTCCTCACCAGACCTTTAGTAATTGGAGAAAAATGTCATTAGGTGATTTGTCTGAGAATAAATCATTTCAATCTGCCGAGAATTTATTCTTTATTTAAGCACTCTGGGGCTTCTAGGAAATCCTTTTTTTTAAGTCAGGCACTGACTTTTGTTATGTTTTTTTTTTTTTTTTAATGGAAAGCCAAAAAAGTCTCTCTCTCTCTCCCTCTCTAACTGAAGGCGCTAATTAAAACAAAATCAAACTCTGTTGCTGTCGAGTCGATTTGGACTCATAGTGACCCTATAGGACAGAGTAGTACTGCCGCATAGAGTTTCCTAAGTGCTGCTGGTTGGTTCAAACTGCCAACCTTTTGGTTAGCAGTCCAGCTCTTAACCACTGTGGCACCAGAGCTCCTGAAGTTACTAATTAGCTGGAGGTAAATTCTCTGTCATGCACAAGACTTTATCAGATGGTAAATTCTATGTCTCGGAGCGCAAGCCAGCTTACCAAAAGGCAAGTTCTTAAAAACCACATTTCTTTCCTTGTGGTCTTGCGCTGTCGAGTCGATTCCAACTCATAGTGACCCTATAAGACGGAACAGAACTGCCCATATGGCTTCCTAGGCTGTAATCTTTACAGGAGCAGATCACCGGATTTCCTTCCTTAGGTATGTTTTATAACTGTATGTTTTTTAAAAGATTACTATATCTGTTTTGTTTAAATCCCCTTTTTAGCACATCCTAAAAAAGCAAAGATGTCAACTTTGATGACTAAAGTGCGCCTGACCCAAGCCGTGGTGTTTCCAATCGCCTCATATGCATGTGAAAGCTGGACAATGAAAAAGGAAGACAGAAGAAGAATTGTTGCATTTGAATTGTGGTGTTGGCAAAGAATATTGAATATACCATATACTTCTAGAAGAAGGAACAAATCAGTGTTGGAGGCAGTACATCCAGAATGCTCCTTAGAAACAAGGATGGTGAGACTTCATCTTGCTTACTTTAGACACGTCATCAAGAAAGATCAATCGCTAGAAAAGAACATCATGATTGGTAAAGTAGGGGGTCAGAGAAAACGAGGGAAACCCTCAGTGAGATGAATTGACACAATAGCCTCAACAGTGGACTCAAACATACCAACCATCATGAAGATGGCGCAGGACCAGCAACATTTCGTTTTGTTACTCATCATGTCACCCTGATTCAGAGCCAACTCAATGGCAACTCACATCAGCGACAACACTGGAAATGAGAGTGTTTAATTTCATTTTTGTATTTGTCTTTGATTTCATGAGGTAAAATTTGCTTTCTGCTTATGATCTTGAATTTTGATTTGTGGAGTTTTCTGAAACTTCTAGGTATAAAAAGTGCTTTGTGATTAAGCGTAGCAAGAGCAAGGGAGCAGATGGGCTCTGCAAGGATGCATAGGGGGTGAATGTGGCTCATGCTGCTTTGAAAGGGGCACTCTGGCAGGGGAGTCTTTGGAGTCTGAGGGCCCAGTAGGCTTCTGGGTCCTTTCTGTCACTCTCCTCCCTGCTTGTTCTTGTATTTTCACAGCTATACTGTCTTTGGAACACGGAGGACCTATTTCAAGCCAGCCTTCCAGATTTTGAGAACAGTCTCATGAAAAGTTTGGGAAATTGACCATTAATCAAGTTAGAGAAGAAATGTGAAAACCAACTTCATCCTTCCATCAGATGTGGGCTTATGTGCATCTGTGGAAGAGGCACAAGGATCCCTTGAAATAAACCAGTTCATCTCCTCACTGTTTTCAAAGTATGGGCTTTGAACCATCTGCATTGAAATTACCCAGGTGGATGAGAGGGGTTAAAACGCAGATTCTTTGGCCCCATCCCAGACATATTGAGTCAGAATCTCTGGATTAGGGCCTGAGCATCTGCATTTTTAACATCATACCAAAGTGATTCTTATGCATTGTAATTTTTTTAAACAGCTGTTTTAAGAGCTAAATTATCCTGTACAAGGAAGTTCCATCTTGAATTGCCCCAGACATTTAATTGAGAAGAAAAGAAATGAAGGAAAAGAGAAAGCAGTTAAAGCTGATTTTCAGCAGAGGAATTGGTTTGGCAGCATATGAAGGGAAACAATCAGGATTAAAATACATGATGTGCTTTTTTGTCTAGGGCCAATCCCTTTTCAATGGTGGGAAGCAGGGTTTGCCTGGCTCATAGAGTTCCCAGCGGCCAGAACTGAAAAAGAAAGTCAAAACTGCAGGAGGAAGTCTCTTCCCTGAGGCTACTAAGGATGCCAACACAGGTCAAAACAAAGAGTTGTGCAAGGCATGAGGTCCAATAAGCCAAGCAGTGGTGACGGTCTGATGGAGGACGCTAATCCAGGAAGTGGACCTCAGGAAGTAATACTGCCGGATGAGTGAAACAGAAAGTGCTTGGGCCACTTGCCTGGAAATGACCTTATGATCACCAGCTGGTTTTCATGTGCCAGCTGTTCATGGGGGGGAATGAGAGGATCAGGTAAAGGCTACGGAAGGCATAGACTGCAAGTTCTAGATGGAGGTTTTCATATTGCAGCTCTTTACCAATTAATAGGTCATAAAGTAAATTAGTGAATAGCAAAAGTTTTTTTTTTTTTTTTCCTGTTTTCATGAAATAATAGAATAGGTAGAATAAAATGGAATACCAGAGTGTACTGCATATGGAAGGGAAAGTATTATTTTGGGAAATGTTTGTGTGTGTGTGTATGTGTGTTCCATGTTCTAATGGAAGATGTGTTTTTTAGTGTATATCAAGGTCAAAGAAAGTTTGAGAAACACAAATGGTATTACAGATAGACTCTGCTTGCCCTAAGCCTGATCATGGTGGGAGCTGAACAGGCCTCTTCAGGCATAGTTAGGCCAGTATTCCACTGGGGATGCACTCAGCATTTTAGTCAGCCCCAACCTAGCATGGGGCTAGAATTGACCTTGTTGCCTTAAACTTCATCAAGGTAAGCTTGGGAATCTATATGGCCACCAGCTATAGCCTTTCCTCAAACCCCATCAAATGCACCAGATCCTTCAACTAGATATCTGTCCTAATAGGCCCTCAAACTCCCAGCTAGTCCTGGAACCCTACTCTTAAAATCCAAAGTTTGTTGGCGAGAGCTCTACAAACCTGCCTAAATATTGCTCAACATGTCTACCCATGGTTATAAACCCTGCCTTTTCACCCCTCATAGGAGCTGGTATCCTTCCTGGAACTGTGACTGTGCCATTAATTAGGACCGTTACCGCCGCTAGAAACTGGCTACTGGTGCCCCCAGCACAGCCTCCAGCACCACTCAGCTGGAACTGTGGATCACAACAATTACTCACCGAGAGCTTCTAGGGAAGTGGTTCTCAAAGTGTGGTCCAGAGATGAGCAGCACCAGCATCACATGGGAGCTTGTTAAAAACGCAGATTATGGGATCCCACCTCAGCCTCCTGAACCTGAAACTCTAGGAGCAGAATCTAGGAAACTCTAGGAGCAGCATTCTGTGTGTTAACAAGCCCTCTAGGTGATTCTGGTGCACATTAAAGTCTGAGAACCACTGTTCTAGGGCAAATGAACTAGAGTATCTCGTGACAACTGATAACAAAGACAGAACGTCTTCGTTCTTCTATACCCTCACACAGATTGCAACATGAAGGTGCCATGCCCAAATGAAATGTGTCCACCTATTAACTTGTTCATACCTTATTATAGGAATATCCTCACTACCGTTGTTATTCTTAGAGTTTTACCCAATGGAATTATGAGGACATTTAAGTAGATGTGATTAAATTAGAACTGAGCGATAATAACAGAACTGATTTTGAGTTTTGCAAAAGTTTCCATAATGCTAAAAAAAAAGTTTTCACTTGTGAAATTTTACTTGCTAAATTTCCTTGTTCCAGCTGGGACTGTCAGCAAAAGACATAGGAATCTCACAAGGCATCTTTTTAAATGATACCCCACCCGCCACCCCTTTAAAGTCGAGCTGTTCAGATAAAGCTGCAGACAGTAGGATCCTTATCTCAAGTGTGCATTTTGTAGTTTGCCCTTCAACCATTGTCTTAAAGCCCGGATTACTCTGCATTTTACAATAATTCAAATTTAACCACCTTGAGAAGACAGAATGCTTTAGTGAAGAACAAAATTCCCAACATTTTTGGTCTATGATCAGTGTAAAAACTCCCTGGTAAAGTGGTGGCTCCTTCCAGTCAACCGTCTACTCCTTTGTCAATCCTTAGGCTTCCAAACCCCATTGCAGATATGTCCACTGCTTTTGAAGGAGGCTTGGTGGCACAGTGGTTAAGTGCTCTGCTGTTAATCAAACAGTTGGTGGTCAAACCCACCAGCCGCTCCATGGGAGAAAGATGTGGCGGTTCAATTCTATAAAGATTACAGCCTTGGAAACCCTATGGGGAAGTTCTACCCTGTCTTACAGGGTTGCTGTGAGTTGGAATCAACCCAACAGCAACAAGTATACACTTCTTTTGTCCCTGGGTGGGGCAAACAGTTAAGTGCTCAACTACTAGCAGAAGGTTTGCTGTTCACCCCACCCAGAGGTACCTCGGGAGACTGGCCTCGTGATCTGCTTCTGAAAGGTCACAGGCCTGAAAACTCTATGGAGCAGTTCTACTCCGCACACATAGGGTTGCCATGAGTCTGAATCGTCTCAACTCTAACAACCACGCTGGCTTTTACACACTTACACACATAGCCACCATCTCTGGTGTCTTTACTTCACAGACTGGAAACACAGATTAGGCATACAAAGAACTAGGAATTCACCAATACAAAGAAACATCAGAGCCGGGCCTCTGAGCTCTACTCGTAGCCCTGTCGATGACTAACTGTAGTGGGCAGATACATGTTAGTCTGTCCAGCATCAGTTCCTCTGGACAGCGACCCCTCCATCATTCTATAGTGTCCTCAGACCATGTGGTACAGGAGGGATTGATATAACCTTCGTGCTAAAGAAGTAGCCACGCACCCAGGCTAGGTCACTCTGGGAACCTAGCCCATCTCCCTGCGTAGGTCAGGAACTGGCGCCTACCCAAACTGGGTCAATGATAATATTCCCAGTACTCTTTTCAACAGTGACAGCTATTCTTTCTTTAACACCACGAACAGTAAAGACCACCAAAAAACCCAAAACTGCCGTTGAGTCGATTTCGACTCATAGGGACTTTACAGGACAGAGTAGAGCTGCCCCACAGGGTTTCCAAGGAGTGGCTAGTGTATTCAAACTGCCAACCTTTTGAAAGATCATATGCATCTGGAAATTCTGGGGGCGATCATGCCACCTCCTAGAGAGA
Source organism: Trichechus manatus latirostris (assembly GCF_000243295.1). Classification (NCBI taxonomy): domain Eukaryota; kingdom Metazoa; phylum Chordata; class Mammalia; order Sirenia; family Trichechidae; genus Trichechus; species Trichechus manatus. The sequence goes on along the minus strand of NW_004444083.1, from coordinate 3,411,379 downwards.
GCACAAGAGGGGAGCCAGGCAGAGGCAGGTGTATCCAAGAGGCCTGGAGCCAGGGACACCCAAGGTCAAGCACACCCCTGTGGCTCCCCAGTTACCTGTGTCCATCAATTCCCCTTTTTGGCACAATCTAGTATGAGTCCAGTTTTGGTCATTTGTGATCAAGAGCCTCATATAATCTGCCAAATATTCCTTTATGTTGGTTTTCTAATTCATTCGATAAATGGGTAAACTCATTTTCAATGATCTGTGATTCTAAAAAATATTCTATTCCCTAACTTGGACAGATTGTTTTCTAAAATATCAAGCCAATTTACCTATTCCTGGACTGGCTTTCTTTTATTTAAATGAAACTGAATGTGTTCTCCCTAGATTCTTTGTAAAGATGAATTCAGTCAAAACATACAGATGATGGGAAGAGAAAGCTCTGCTTCTGGCCTGCTGCAATAAATAAATAACCTCACTGTCTGGTGGACGGGTACCGGGGGCTCCAAGTACAACTACATGAAGTTCATCGTCTTCTTGTCATTGACCTTGTTTTGTAACGGGTACATCAGCCCCTTATTTGGTTCTCGTGTGAATCCAAACAAAGAGCAAAAGCAAAATGCCTTGATAATATTTGCTGACGTATTGTGAACAGTTATATTGTAAGAACTGGAGCATTTGCGGCCCTGATAAACCCCAATGAGCACAAGAAAAGGTTACGTAGCTCTCTGAACAGTTTTTATATATAAATGTCACATGAAAGGCAGTGGGATTAAAGATTTGTGCCGTGGGGTTGCCTGGAAAACATCACCCAAGCACTGCTGTTCGTTTGGCAGTAGATGTAGTGGAGCAAACTGTTTGTTTAATCTAAGCCTCCCCTTCTTAGAACTCGATGCTGTCAAAATAGTCCTTTGTTCTTCGTGTCTATCTGTAGCATTTTATTAAAAAGAACTGGGGCCATTTTATTTCTCTTGGAAAAAAAAAAAGAGCCTAAGCAAATAAAGAGAAAATGTTAACCCAGTCTACTTCCGGGTATTGGGAACACAAGTGTTTTTCGTATATAAAAAAAAGTACTTGGGCTCTACTAACTATACCAAGTAATCCCCCACAAATGGCATGGCTCTAAAAGGATTTATGAATTTGTTTTCTGTCCTATAAGTAGCACTTATAAGTGCTACGCTACTAACGGAATGGTTGGAGGTATGAGTCTACCCAGAGGTGCCTCAGAAGAAAGGTCTGGTGATCTACTTCTGAAAAATCAGCCATTGAAAACCCTGTAAAGCACAGTTCTGCCCTGACACACATGCGGTCGCTATGAGTTAGAATTGACTCAGTAGCAACTGGTTGGTTTTAATAACTTAAAATAAAAAAAGTTCTCATTAAGTATTATTACTTTGACCCCAGAGATGAAAAATAAACCACGTTTAGAAGAGAATACTTGAAAACAGCTCAGAACATCGTAATTGCCCAACTTAGAATCTATCCCCAAACCTGTTAGAGTGACAGAGAGCACAAAATAATATCACCGTTTGTTACGGCAGCCTCTTCACTTTTAAGACGGGAATTCTAGGGGAAGAGGGAGGGCATCGATTGACCTTAAACTATCAGAAAGGAAAGCTGTAAGGTCAGTAAAGAGATTTTTACATACAGAAGAAGGTGCCATATACATATAAGCTATACAATTATTTTGTAGATAATTTGGATTTCTATTGCTTCTGTATTATTTGTCATTTTTCATTATGCTTTGCCACGGATTAATGCCAAGAAATGTGGGGCTTTTGCAGAATAAAAGCAATAGCTTTGTTCATGTATGCACATTTCTTTAATCATCACTAATGTTATTAACACAGTGCTTACTTTAGAATGTAAGAAGTATGCTCCAAAGGAATGTTTCAGGCTAACTTTCCTTTCATGCCATTTAATATGGCAATTATTGGAAAATATTATTCATTCACAGAATCTGGCATTATAGTGACTGAAAAAAGGTATATAAGTTTAATTTTTTTTTTTTTATGATTCCTCTGATTAAACTGGCTTTTTAATCTAATGGACCAGTTAACAACTGCAATACTTATTTCAGCGGGGACTTATTATAACATTATAATTTATATTTATTGTTTTTCCATTTTTATAACCAACTAATAGACAAAGTATGAGAAGCTTAATTACATTTGCAGAATGAATGTAAATGCTCAACACTTGAATAATGTAATAGAAAAGAGGTCACCAGTCAAAAGACAAAAGATGAACTGATGTATCCACCACCACCAGCTGCCGTCAAGTCACCTCCAACTCACGGCAACCCCATGTTTATCAGAGAAGAACTGCACTCCAAAGGGGTTTCAGTGGCTGATTTTTCAGAAGTAGATCACCAGACCTTTCTTCTGAGGTGCTTGTGGGTGAACTTGAACCTCCAACCATTCAGTTAGAAGCCAAGTGTATTAACTGTTGGAACCATCCAAGAACTCTGGTTGATGTATAGGGGGCTAATTTCCTCAACTTATATAGTGAGGAGTCAAAGAGATACCACCTAAAACTGAGGAATCCAAAAAATAGAAATTTGAGCATAGCACATAGAATTACATAGGCTATCAGGAACTAAAGATAGCATAACTTATATAGGAGAGGTTTAAAAAAAAAGCAGATGTAAGAAAAAGCCTTCACCTCTAAAAGCAGAGATAAAGCAATAATGATATATTTGATGGAAAAAAAGAGAGAGAGAGAAGTGTGAATATATTATTTTGTGTTACAGGGAAACCATCAGAAAAATAGACCAGATATGGTAAATTCTCAGTCTTCATCTCACCTGACCTATCAGCAATGTTTGACCTATTGATCATTCCCTCCTGCTTGATACTTGGCCTGACTTGGCTTCCAAGACACCCACTCTAGATGTTTTTCTCCTATTTCCCTTTTTTCTTCTCAGGCCTCCTTCCTGGTTTTTCCTCCCCCGTTTTTAAACGGCAGGGTGTCCTAGAACCAGTTCTTGGTCCTCTTTTCTTATCATCTTGCCCTCATTCCCTTGGCAGTGAGTCCCTTGGCATAGGATCATTTGCATAATTTTCTGCCAAAGATTTTTTTAATGCAGTTAATTGTGATGATTTTAGCTGACAAATATTTATTAAGCTCCTATTATATGCAAGGCACCGTATTAGGTTCTTGAGCATTGCTGTCCAATAGAACTTTCTGTGATGATAGAAACATTCTATACCTGTACTGTCCAATATGGCGGCCACTAGCTACATTTGGCTATTAGCACCTGAAATGTGGCTAGTATGTGACTGATGAGCTAAATTTTTCCTTTAATTTTAATGGCCATATATGACTCCAAAAAAACAAAACCTGTTGCCGACCAGCCAATTCCGAGTCATAGTGACAGAGTGGAACTGCCCCATAGGGTTTCCAGGGAGAGGCTAGTGGATTGCACTGCTGAGTTTTTGGTTAGCAGCCGAGCTCTTAACCACTGTGCCACCAGGGCTCCCATATATGACCAGTGACCACCATATTGGATAGTGCATTTCTAGGGACTCAGCTCTGAAAAGAACATTCATAGTGGTTTCTACCTTCTTGGACTTTACCCTTCAGAAAGGAAATGATCTCAGTAAAGGAAAAAAATGAGCCATTGAAGGTTCAGTGGCAGAATTCTCACCTTCCATGCAGGAGACGGGGTTTTGATTCCCAACCAATGCATCTCATGCAGAGCCACTACCCTTCTGTCAGTGGAGGCTTGCATGTTACTATGATGCTGAACAGGTTTCTGTGGAACTTCCAGACTAAAATGGACTAGGAAGAAAGGGCTGGCAACCTACTTCCAAAAATAAGCCAGTAAAACCCTATCGATTACAATGGTCTGATCCACAGCCGATCAAGGGGATGCCACAGGACCAGGTAGCATTTTATTCCATTATGTGTGGAGTTGCCGTGAGTCAGAGGCCAGCTCAACGGCAGGTAACATTAACAAGAAAAAGAAAAAAAGTTTTAGAAAATACAGGATAAAAGGTCTTTATTTCTACTGAAAATGGGAAAGTTTATTGAACTATATCGTGTAAAGATTTGGGAAAGCTGGTCCTAATTTTTGCTGGGAAAGGTAAAGAAGGCCAAATCAACTTCTTTCGCTCTTAAAATTACAGATTTTTTAAAATAGTATTAACATATTAATCCCACTTTTAACTTCATAAGTTTTGGTGTTTTGGGAAGAGAAACTTATGAACTGAACTAAAGAAAAACCAGAGCACTATGGACCAGTTTGCCCAACTTAAATTATCGGTCTTCCTTGCTTTTCAACGTTGTGTCTTCGGTTTCAAAGATCTCACTAAACGTGATGTTATTTCATCTGTCTCTAATTCTAGACTTCCTGCCCAGAGTATGTTTCCTGATACTTATCACATGTCTTATGACTATCTCCCTACATTGCTGATACTTGCTTTTTATTATTATAAGCCTTTGTATGTTTGTAGTCAATTAATGGCAATAATAATCTCAATTCATTCCTGGCATGGAAGGAAAATATCTGACATTGCATTTTATCTACCATTATATTAGCATTTCTATTTTTTTATTGTGCAACGTCTCTGGGTGTATGTTCGCATGGCAAATACTGAGGTTCTTAATTGCTTAGATATTTTGAGTATATAACAGAAAAAAGTTCCTTGTTTGAAAGTTTAAAAACTGTTTTTAAATGAATAAGCTTCCCCTTGCATATTTTAACTATTGCTGTCTATTTTATATTCTGAAAGCCATCTCTACAATTATTTTTGAGACATGCCTCTCCCTCTAGACCTATTTACTGATAGTGGGATATCAGGTTGCTGGAGGATGATACTCTTCAGCTTCTAAGATCCCTTTTGTTCAGCTGAAAGGGTTTTCTAGTTGCCCCTTTGGTCCTTTCAAGCATGTTAAAAGGTATTACAGTCCAACGCTTGCTTTAGTCTTTACACTAAGTCTTAGGGTAAAGGCTAGAGTGGGAAGCCATGCCTGGCTGGCATCACTTAAACTTATCTGCATCCTCAGGCTGTATCTTAATTTAAAAATCTCTTACTGAATGGTAAGATAGGATGAGAAAATAAATTTGATTTTCTAAACCAGCAAGCTCTGAGTTCTGCTATAACCCATTGCCGTCAAGTTGATTCCCACTGAGTAGAACTGACCCACAGGGTTTCCAAAGCTGTAATCTTTACGGAAGCATACAGTCCCTCTAAATCATACTTGCAAACCAGCGGGTTATTTTCCGAGCTCACCATATGTAGCTTAAAGAAACCAGCTAATCCTTCAACATTCTAATAGAAACCTCGTTGCCCAAGTCCACAAGTTCATTGGTTACATTTCTATCCTTCAAGTTACTACAGAAGACAGTTTTAGCAAATATTTCATGCTTACGTAACATGGGTAACTACTTTTTCAGACTTCTATGATAGTTGCTATAATATTTTTTCAACCAACACCCGCCACCCAGTCACAAAGTCAGTGCCACTATTTTAGATTTTTGTTGCAGCAGTAGAGCACTTAAAACAAATCTCTGTCTAGGTTTGCTATTGCTATACACAAAGAAATTAGTGCATTACAAACAGCTACAAAATCTCAGTGGTATGCCACAATATGCATTTATTTAATTCACCTACCTGTGGATTGGCTGGGGATCTGCTGATCTAGGCTGGGGCAGCAAGGCTGGGTGGCTCTGCTCTACATTCTCTTGCCCTCCTCCTGAGACCTGTGCACTAATCTGGGTATGTTCTTTTCATGGCAACAACAGAAATGCAAGAGCCCAAGACCTGCTATGCAAGAGCATTTCCAGCCTCTGTTGAGTCACATCTGCTAATATCCCATTGTCACATTCTAAGCAAGTCATATTCTAAGCCCCAAATCAAGAAGTGGGAAGGTATCCACTGTAACCTCCCCTCCAAAAAAGAAATCACATGGAAAAGTCCAACATTAATGCAGTAGGCAAGTATACTCCTTCCATGGATGCAAGGAGCCCCAACACCAAAAAACCCATTGTCAAGTTGATTCCAACTCCTAGAGACCCTATAGGACACAGTAGAACCTCCCCATAGGGTTTCCAAGGCTGTCAATCTTGACCGAAGCAAAGTGCCATATCTTTCCCCCGTTGAGCACGCTGGTGAGTTCGAACCGCTGACATTTCGGTTAGCAGCCGAGCGCTTAATCACTGCACCAACAAGGCTCCCTAAGTGAGGAGCAGTGAGGGAATATTTTTGGCAATAATCAAATCTTTATGCACACACACACAAAAATCTTGCTTCTACTTTTGATTTCTCTCTTAATTCCTATGTAAGTTATAGGCCTTTGGGTGCAAACAGCTAAAATCAATGTGGCTAACCTAGCCACAAAAGGAACTCATTGGAAGTGTATGGGAAAATTCATAGACTAAAAGGAAAATCTGATCATCCAGGCCTCATAAAGGATTAGGCTGAGTAAAGCTGCAAAGATCCAAGTAGCAGAAACTAATAGACAGTTTTTGGGGGATTCTGCTGGGGCATGGGGAAATTTTTCCATCTTCAAGTCACTCAGCTGAAGATTCAAATTCCCAAGACAGACAGTCTAATGTGCCAGGGCATGTCCCACCAAACTACAGGTAACAGGGAAGATTTGGTCCTTGAAGGAAAATCAATGTTTTGTTATCAGATGTGCACACCAAACACATTATAAGTCAATCTATTTGAATTTTCAAGATGTTAAACATGTCAAAGACAGTGTATTGTGTTGACCCATTTACAAATGTTTATTCAATAATAACCTGAATGAAGAAATAAATCCATGTCACTCTACTAAATATTGTACATTGGAGGTCACAAGATCAAAAACCTTGGCTAAAGTTCCAACTCTACCATTTACTACTACATGACCTTGAGCAAGTTATTTATCCTCAATCACTTCATTTATAGAACAGGAAAAACCTGCCTTATCTATTTCAGTGGGTTGTTGTGAAGCTCAGATGAATTAACCGATACATATACAAAGTGCTTTAAAAATTGTAAAGTGACGCCTACCTGCCAGCAACTCCTGGGTGTCCAATAACACTGGTACCAGGTTGAAATGTCCTCCAATGACCAAGTCTGGTCACCACAACTTCTAAATCCTGTGACTATTTGCTGTTTTATATAGAAATGCTGGCAAGTCAGAAACACTTTTCCCATTTATGATTATTATTATGGAGCCCTGGTGGCACAGTGATTAAGCACTCAGCTGCTAACCAAAAGATCAGCAGTTCAAACCCACCAGCCACTCCACGGGAGAAAGATGTGGCAGTTTGCTTCCATAAATATTTACAGCCTTGGAAACCCTATGGGGCAGTTCTACTCTGTCCTATAGGGTCACTATGAGTCAGAATCAACTCGATGGCAATGGGTTTTATTATTATTCCTATCATATTACTATAGGAAGAAGATGCCCTGAATGTGCTGTACCTAAAGAGTGAATGAAGGGGGAGGGGATGGTTATTTGCACACTAGGCAAGTTGGGACATGGTCTTAATGATGCCCAAGGCTAGAATCTGTTATACATAGTCCAGAATTCAATCATCATAGGAGGTACTAGGCTGGGAAAATATTCAATACCCATAAAATGAAATGACAAGGGCAGACAGAGAAAAAGAGAGAGACAGACAGAAAGACATCCAAAAAGACAGTGAGAGAAGCCCTTCTTTGCATGGAGAACTCAAGCTCAGGGTTCCCCAGTGAACAGAAGTAACTGTGTATACACAAGACAGCACATTATTTAATTCCATACTTGACATCTTTCAACCTTTTGGATGTTTGCCACTGGAAGAGGATTGTGAAGACAACAGAAAATTGCAGAATATCCAAACACCCTTCATGTGGTCAATGGAGGAGCATAAACATACAAAAGTGGCTCAGCCTCACAAACTTCAAAGATTCACTCTGGCTGAGGCAACACTTCCTTGCTTTACTTTCAACAGCAGCTGACACTCCATGAGTAGGTGAAAGCCTGTACAGATGGAGCAAATATGAGCACCCTCGAGGTCCAACCCAGAAGCACTGGGCACCTTTGAATTCATCCTTGAATGTCCTGGGGGGCTGAATCGATGTCTTAGTTTCCTAGCGCTGCTATAACAAAAAATACTGCAAGTGGGTAGTTTTAAAGAATAGAAATTTATTGGCTCACAATTTGGGGGGCTAGAAGTCCAAATCAGGACACTGGCTCTAGGGGAGGATTCTTCCTGGACAGTAGCCTAGGTGTTCCTTGGCATTCCTTGGCTTGTGGCCACATCTTCACACAGTCTCTTCCTCCTATGTGTGTATTTCTGTCTCCAAGTTTGTCTTCCCTTTTTATAAGACACCACTCCAAAGGGATTAGGTTTAGGACCCCCTCTACTCAGGTATAACCCCATTAACAACAAAAAGAGAACTCTTACTTGCAACAGGATTACATTCACAGGCATGGGGGTTAGGATTTAGACATATATTTGGGGGACATAATTCCATCCATAACAGTTGGCATACCTTCATTAGGAGACAGAAGTACTCACTCTTTCTTGGTCTAATATGGTACTTAGATGACTTACTCAGTTCTTGAGCTACTGCACAATCAGGCACTTGTTTATGCGTTGCCTTGTAACCAGGGCTTCGAATTGGTTCATTCTGGTTGGAACTCCTGATGAGAATTTGCATTTATAACAAGTTCCCTGCTGAGAATTTGCATTTCCATCCCAGATATACTGAATCAATCTATATTTTAACAAGATCCCCAGGTTATTCTTATGTACAACTTCCTGGGAACTTGTTAGAAATGCACCTCTAACGAGTTGTTAGAAAGTTAGAGAATGGATCTCAGAGAGAAATCCTCTACACACACACACACACACACACACACACACACACTATTCACCTGCTCTGCTCCTGGGAGGAGCATTAGAAGCTGAGTCCAGGCAGAATGGGTTCTGGGAGGCTTCATTGAAATCCCCATGGCCCAGTATGGCATCAAGCTTATGGACTTTTAGCAATGAGGCCCATATGGAAAAGAACAAGACTGTCATTTTCTTAGGTGACTGAGGACCGGGCAGCTCTTGGAAGTCTCAAAGGGCACTCCTATAAACAGATGACTAGATAAACTAATCATTCCTTCATCCCCAACACCTTTCCATTTCACTGTTTTTGATGGTGGTGTTACCTGCTATCAAGTCAACCCCCAACTCATGATGACCCCATGCACAACAGGACCGGACCATTATGATATATAGGGGTTTCATTGGCTGATTTTTCAGAACTAAATCACCAGGCCTCTCTTTCTAGTCTGTCTTAGTCTTAGTCTGGAAGCTCTGCTGAAACCTATTCAGCATCATAGCAAAATACAAGCCTCCACTGACAGATAGGTGGGGGCTGCACTTGGAATACATTGGCTGGGAATCCAATCAGGTTATCCTGCTTGGAAGGCAAGAATTTTACCACTGAACCACCACTGCCATTGTACTAGGTGCTTACAAGCCCAGGCAAGAGTAAGGGAAACTACAAATTGTTTGAGATATAGTTTCCAACATGCAAGGAGAAGGAAGCTGAAAACAGAAATTTAACTGAATTAAAGGAACAATAAAGTCATATTTTGTGCACACCACAGCTTGTGGCCTGTGATAAAGATAAATACCAGCTACCTATGAAATGTCTATCTTCCTAATTAAATTGTGAGCTCATAAGGGCACCAAACAGATCATCTTCCTTTGAGAATTCTTACACAGTGCCTCTCTGCTCTTAATGTGCACTCAAATCACTTGGATCTTGTTATCAGACAGATTCTCTTTCAGTAAAGGCAGGATGGGGCCCAAGAGTCTGCATTTCTAAAAAGTTTTCAGATGCTGTTGATGCTGCTGGTCATGAGTAGCAAGTCCACAGAGCTTCATAATGACCTGCACATGTAATAGATGCTGGAGTAAAGGGAGGGACAAGCAAAAAAACAATTTGAAGAATTGTGGAAGTGTTTTAACTCTATGCATCTTTCATATTTTTACTTCTGGGGTCAAACAGAGTAGGAGAGATGGAAGGTGCAACATATGTACAATACTAAGCTAAATGAACTCAAGGGGGATATGTTAAAAGCGTCATACTACTCATTCATTCTACTAATATTTGTTGAGTGTACAATTATATGTGCTAGAGATAGAAACAAAATGTCCACCCTTGTGGCACTTACGTTCTAATTAGACTTATTAATTCTTTCACTGTAGATAAATGGTTGGGCACAGGTTATCTTATTTGATCCTTAAAACAACCAGTCTTACAAATAAAAATACTGAGGTCCATAGTGATAAAATGACTGACCTAAATTCAAGAAGCCAGTAAAAGGTAGAGTATGGATTTTAACCTAATTTTCTTCATATTCTATCCCCTTTCTAAGATCCTAGGAAGCAAAATTTACCATACAGTGTTGCTATAAGTGATCATTATGCTCTTGTACAAGGCCATAAAATCCTATTGCTAGAAGGGCAATGGCAATAGAGGTTCCCACCTTCTTGGTCAAAAAAAAATCATTTTTATTTATGAAAAAGAAGTTCACTAGGCGAGTGTAAACCAGAAGAGTCTGACTTTCCTCTGGAAAACAGAGGCAGTAATCTCACTTGCATTTCAGTTTAAATGTCCAACTTTTTTTTCAGTTCTTTGTGGTTTTCTTTGACTTTCATGAAAGACAAAGTTATAGTCTCAATGGTTATTACCATATCACTGAAGACATCGCAAGTCCCAGGAGAGCTAACTTCTAACAAAATGAGGAAAAATAATTTCTGAGAAATGTAAAGAATTGATAGCTCTAATAGTTCATGCATCTTCTAACTCTTCGCAAAGAAATGTCTCTGCCAGCTCCACAAAGAAAATCGTAGTAAGGTCTTCTGCAGTGAAACTGATTGTGTTGCTTTTCAGACGAAATTCTTAGAACTGGCAACATGTGGTCAAGAGTCGGAGAGAGATCAGAGAGCTTAAGGGAGAACGTTGGGCAAGATAGGGCAGCAGTACTGTACCTCAGACCCTCATTAAATTGTGAGTTGCATGATTAAAAGAGAGCATGTAATATCTCTCCTGGTAGACTTGGAATCGTCTCTTATTTAGGTAGTTCCTTCAACGTAATATGTTTAATTTAGCCAACAGAGTCCCTCAATTAGATACTAATAGGCAGTGGTAAAGAAATGTACATATTAAACGCTTGCTGCAAAGTGCCTGCAAAATTCAATTAGCATTGTAATTGCTTCAACATAGTAGCAGTGTGGTTAGTTTGGAATAGTTGTCCCAAGACAGGGATAACTGTAGTGCCCATCTGCCATAACCAGGTGACCATAATTCTCTCTGGACAGCGCTGGTTTACTGCTGTTGAGCCAACATAGCATTAACAGCTCCCCTCTTCACTTTTGACAGTGTCTTCATTTGGACAATAAGTTATATGGTCACTTTATTGCTGCACAAACTTCACGGCTTGCCAATTTGCTGATTGTGCTGGGAATTTGCCATGCGTAGAAAAAAGAATGATAAGCATAGATCCGAGTGTCCCCTGATTAAGGAAACCATGGGGTAAATCAATAGCAACAATAACACCACCTTTGATCTCCACCATGAATATCTAAGGAGCCTCATGGATTTTTTTTTTTTTAATTTCTAATTAATTTCTTATTCAGGGGCAAATGCTGTCATTATCACTACATGGCCAATAATGAAGCCGAGATAAAAAAAGATAGTGAAAAAGTATCTGACCACTTACTTGATAATGAGCGTGATTATAGGTGACTGGAAATAAGAACACCTAAAATATAAAACATATTATTCTATTCGTGAGATGTTCATTAGCTTGTGGGAAAACACAAGCTAATGAAAAGAAGTAAGAAGTAGTGAGTGACAGGTACAGGCTGATATTATGCTCGTGTTGAAAGGTGTCTCTCAAGGTTACATAATAAATGTGTGTCAGAGTTAAATATAGAGGAAGTAAAAAAAAAGCCAAAACCAAACCTGTTGACATCAAGTCAATTCCAACTCCAAGCAAACCTGTAAGACAGTAGAACTGCCCCATAGGGTTTCCAAGGCTGTAATCTTTACAGAAGCAGACTGCCACATCTTTCGCTTGTGGAGCAGCTAGCAGATTCGAACTGCTGAGCTTTTGGTTAGCAGCAGAAGTAAAGGGGAGGCCAAAAATAAAAATGTATCGAACATATACTATATGCCAGTATGAGCTACCTTTATGTCTTATTTCACTTAATTCTCTTTACAAGCTACGTGAAGATGATAGAATTTCTTTCGTAGATAAAGAAGCTGAGAATCTAAGAGGTTAAGTGACTTGCCCAAGGCCACAGAGTCCACTCCGTATGTACTGAAGCCAAAACCCATGGTCTCTCCCCCGTATCAGGTTGCCTTTATTTCCCATATCCCAGGGCAGAAGCTGGCCAGTATCAAGAATTCTACAATTGTCTATACTCAAGGAAAATAAATGCAAAAGTTGTATAAAATGTAATACAGAAAAACCAAATAAAAAAAAAAAAAGAGATTAAAAGATTTTTTTTCTCTCTAAAGAATAAAAGGACCACTGCTCCGCATTTCCCTTATCGACTTTCAAAATCAAATTCCTATGCAGTTGTATAGGATTGGTGGAGGGGAGGATTGTATGAAAATACACACTTATCCATAAAAAGTATTTGTTGAGCTGGCCACACTGAATTCTCTATGAAGACTATTCAACAAAATGTATTCATCTCTTATTGCTTGTCTCCTAATGCCAGTTACAACAAAATCCCCTATTCTGTGTTGCCATCACTGTATAGTAGGGAAAGAAATTGCTGAGCTGTGGATAAATGCTTCAAAGTATTCAAAATACAAATGCTTTTGTCCTACTATCTAATCAATTCATCCCCAATGTATTAAATACACTGGCATTACAAAGCAAGATGTTGGATGAAAAGGGGAGTGTAGGGGGAAGAAGGGTGATAAGAAGAATTACGACCTAATTCCTGACCTCAAGTACATTACAGTCCAGTAGGGAAGTGGGACAAGTATATTTACAAGGTTACAAGTCATAGATTTGACATATTGAATACTAACGACCGAAGACCAGATGGGTTGTGGAATTACATCAAGGACATCATATATGAAGAAAGCAAGAGGTCATTAAAAAGACAAGAAAGAAAGACAAGGCCAAAATGGATGTCAGAAGACACTTTGAAACTTGCTGTTGAATGTAGAGTAGCTAAAGTAAATGGAAGAAGTGATAAAGTAAAAGAGCTGAACAGAAGATTTCAAAGAGTGGCTCGAGAAGACAAAGTAAAATATTATAATGACATGTGCAAAGATCTGGAAATAGAAAATCAAAAGGGAAGAACACACTTGGCATTTCTCACACTAAAAGAACTGGAGAAAAAATTTAAGCCTCGAGTTGTAATATTGAAGGATTCTTCAGAAAAAATACTAAACAATACAGGAAGTATCAAAAGAAGATGGAAGGAATACACAGAGTCATTATACCAAAAAGAATTGGTCAACATTCAACCATTTCAGGAGGTAGCATGTGATCAAGAACCGATGGTACTAAAGGAAGGGGTCCAAGCTGCACTGAAGGCTTTGGGGAAAAACAAACCTCCAGGAATTGACAGAATACCAATTGAGATGTTTCAGCAAACAGATGCAATTCTGCAAGTGCTCAGTTGTCTATGCCAAGAAATCTGGAAGACAGCTACTTGGCCAACAAACTGGAAGAGATACATATTTGTACCCATTCCAAAGAAAGGAGGTCCAACAGAATGCAGAAATTATCAAACAATATCATTAAAATCACACACAAGTAAAATATTGCTGAAGATCATTCAAAAGTGGTTACAACAGTACATCGACAGGGAACTGCCAGAAATTCAAGCTGGATTCAGAAGAGGACATGGAGCAAGGGATATCATTGCTGATGTCAGATGGATCCTGGCTGAAAGCAGAGAATACCAGAAAGATGTTTACCTGTGTTTTATTGACTATGCAAAGGCATTCGACTGTGTGGATCATAACAAATTATGGGTAACATTGCAAAAAAATGGGAATTCCAGAACATTTAATTGTGCTCATGAGGAGCCTGTAATTTGACCAAGAGGCAGTTGTTTGAAGAGAATAAGGTGATACTGAGTGGTTTAAAGTCAAGAAAGGTGTGCACCAGGGTTGTATCCTTTCACCATACTTATTCATCTGTATGCTGAGCAAATAATCCAAGAAGCTGGACTATATGAAGAAGAATGAGGCATCAAGATTGGAGAAAGACTGATTAACAGCCTGCTCAATATGCAGATGATACAACCTTGCTTGCTGAAAGTGAGAAGGAATTGAAGCACTTATTGATGAAGATCAAAGACCACAGCCTTCAGTATGCACTACACCTCAACATAAAGAAAACAAAAATCCCCACAACTCGACCAGTAAGCAACGTTATGATAAACAGAGAAAAGATTGAATTTGTCAAGGATTTCATTTTGCTTGGTTCCATAATCAACTGCCATGGAAGCAGCAGTCAATAAATCAAAAGATGCATTATATTGGGCAAATCTGCTACAAGAGATCTCTTTAAAGTGTTAAAAAGCAAAGATGTCACTTTAAGGACTAAGGTGTGCCTGACCCAAGCCACAGTGTTTTCAATCGCCTGATATGCATGTGACAACTGGGCAATGAAACAGGAAGACTGAAGAAGAATTGATGCTCTGAATTATGGTGTTGGAGAAGAGTATTGAATACACCATGGACTGCCAGATGAACAAACAAATCTGTCTTGGAAGAAGTACAGCCAGAATGCTCCTTAGAAGTGAGGATGGCAAGACTTCATCTTACCTACTTTGGACATGTTATCAGGAGGGACCAGTCCCCGGAGAAGGACATCATGTTAAGTAAAGTAGATGGTCGGAGAAAAAGAGGAAGACCCTCAACAAGATGGATTGTTGACACAGTGGGTGCAATGATGGACTCAAACATAGCAAGGATTGTGAGGATGGCACAGGACTGAGCAGTGTTTCATTCTGTTGTATGTAGGGTCACTGTGAGTCAGAATCAACTCAACAGCACCTAATCACAACAACACACATCATAATGTGATGAACCAAAAGTGAAGTAAAAACAGAGCTAGTAATGAAGGCACTAGTGTCAAGTAACAAGTAATTCTAATAACCTTTCTCTCCCATGGTTGAGCTTCAACTTCCTTATCATCAAAATGGGGCCCATATACCTTCCATATTTATGATGCTGGAAGCTGTGCCACCAGTATTGCAAACAAAGGCAGGGTCACCCATGGTGGACAGGTTTCAGCAAAGCTTCCAGACAAGACAGACTAGGAAGAAAGTTCTGGCGATCAACTACTGAAAATTCTAAGGATCACAGCAGAATACTGTCTGATATAGTGCTGGAAGATGAGACCCTTAGGTTGGAAGTCACTCAAAATACACAGAGGCTGCAACAATGGGTTGGAGCGTACCAGTGGTAATGAAGATAATACAGGACTGGGCAACATTTAGTTCTGTTGTACATGGGTCCCCATGAGTTTGGAGCTGATTCAGTGACAGCAACAACATACCTTCCATGACTTCTTCTCTGGTTTGTTATAAGAATCAAATTTTTAAAATATGAAGAGTGGAAAAGTGCTTTGAAAACTCTATTATTTTAGTAAACAGTTAAAAGGTATTGTTTTAAGAGAAAAGCAGCACCCTGTTTAACTGCTTTAATGCAATTCCACACCATACAGCATCATGGGCCCTGAAGGCTGTGTGCATCACTGAGAGCTGACTTCAGTGTAACTTTGATTCTCTGCTCCCCCTTGTATCTGTCACCTCCCCTTCCTGGTCCCCTCCAAGCGCTCTCTGCTGCTCCCACTGAACTGTCTTCTCCGATGATCTCATGCATGCTCAAGGCCTCAATTCTCAGCTGACCCAAAGTTTTGCCTCCCGCTCAGACGTCTCTGAACTCCAGGCTCATATATCTTGACTGCTTCATGGAGATTTCCACTTGGACGTCTCCAAAACTTGTCCAAAAGTAACATGTTATCTTCCTTCTCCTCCAAACAACACATCAGCTTCCTTTGTTTTCTTTCTCAGTCAATGCCAATCATCATCCACCAGTTACACAAGCCGTAACCTGCATCTCTCTTTGTCACATCCCTCCGCTACCTCCCCTGATCCAGGGCTTTTATCTTTCCCTTTACTTGCTCAGGATATAACATAAGAGGGAGGGAAATTTCAAGATAATGCTTCTCAAACACACTTACTTGGTATGTTTCCATGTGGTTGCACTTCGTTCATTTCTTAATTTGGGTATTCTGCTGCTCTCTCTTGTCTCTGAAATAAAACAAAACTCAAGTCAAGTTGATTCCAACTCATAGAGATCATGTAGGACAGATGAACTGTCCTATAAAGTTTCCAAGGCTGTAATCTTTACGGACCCACACATGTCTGTCATTTTGTCTTACTGTGGGGGCTTGCATGTTGCTGTGATGCTGGAAGCTATGCCACCGGTATTCAGATACCAGCAGGGTCATCCACAGCAGACAGGATTCAGCTAAGCTTCCAGACTAAGAAAGACTAGAAAGAAGGACCCGGCAGTCTACTTCTGAAAAGAATTAGCCAGTGAAAACCTTATGAGTGGCAGCAGAACATTGTCTGATATAGTGCAAGAAGATGAGCCCCTCCCCACCCCACCCCCAGGTTGGAAGGCACTCAAAAGACCACTGGGAAAGAGCTGCCTCCTCAAAGTAGAGTCAACCTTAATGACATGGATGGAGTCAAGGTTTTGGAACCTTCATTTGCTGATGTGGCACAAATGAAAATGAGAAGAAACATCTGCAAACATCCATTAATAATCGGAACATGGAATGTACAAAGTATGAATACAGGAAAATTGGAAATCGTCAAAAATAGAATGCATAAACATCTCCTAGGCATTAGTGAGCTGAAATGGACTGGTATTGGCCATTTTGAATGGGACAACTATACGGTCTACTATGCCAGGAATGACAACTTGAAGAGGAATGACGTTGCATTCCTCGTCAAAAAGAACATTTCAAGATCTATCCTGAAGTACAATACTGTCAGTGATAGAGTAATATCCATCTGCCTACAAGGAAGACCAGTTAATACAACTATTATTCAAATTTACGCACCAGCCACTAAGGCCAGAGATGAAGACACTGAAGATTTTTACCAGCTTTTGCGGTCTGAAATTGGTCAAAGATGCAATGAGGATGCATTGATAATTACTGGTGATTGGAATCCGAAAGTTGGAAACAAAGAAGAAGGAAGGGTAGTTGGAAAATATGGCCTTAGTGATAGAAACAATGCCAGAGATCGCACGATAGAATTTTGCAAGACTAATGATTTCTTCATTGCAAATACCTTTTTTCACCAACATAAACGATGACTACACACATGGACCTCATCAGATGGAATACACAGGAATCAAATTGACTACATCTGTGGAAAGAGACAATGGAAAAGCTCAATATCATCAGTCAGAACAAGCCCAGGGGCCGACTGTGGAACAGAACATCAATTGCTCACATGCAAGTTCAAGTTGAAACTGAAGAAAAGTATGGCCTTGAGTATATCCCACCTGAATCTAGAGACCATCTCAAGAATAGATTTGTTGCACTGACCACTAATGACCAAAGATCAGATGAGCTGTGAAATGACATCAAGGATATCATATATGAAGAAAGCAAAAGATCATTAAAAAGACAGGAAAGAAAGAAAAGACCAAAACGGGTGTCAGAAGAGACTCTGAAACTTGCTCTTGAATGTCGAATAGCTAAAGCAAAAGGAAGAAATGATGAAGTAAAAGAACTGAACAGAAGATTTCAATGGGCAGCTCGAGAAAAAAAGTAAAGCATTATAATGACATGTGCAAAGAGCTGAGATAGAAAACCAAAAGGGAAGAACACACTCGGCATTTCTCAAGCTGAAAGAACTGAAGAAAAAATTCAAGCCTCCAGTTGCAATAGTGAAGGATTCTATAGGGAAAATATCGAACGATGCAGGAAACATCAAAAGAAGTTGGAAGGAATACACAGAGTCACTCTACCAAAAAGAATTGGTTGACATTCAACCATTTCAGGAGGTAGCATATGATCAGGAAGTGATGGTACTGAAGGAAGAAGTCCAAGCTGCACTGAAGGCATTGGCAAACAACAAGGCTCCAGGAACTGACAGAATTTCAGTTGTGATGTTTCAGCAAACAGATGCGGCACTGGAAGTGCTCACTCGTCTATGCCCAGAAATTTGGAAGACAGCTACCTGACCAACAAACTGGAAGTGATCCATAGTTATGCCTAGTCCCAAGAAAGGTGATCAAATCAAATGAGGAAATTATCAAACAAGATCATTCATATCACATGCGAGTAAAATTTTGCTGAAGATCATTCAAAAGTGGATACAGCAGTATATCGACAGTGAACTGCCAGAAATTCAGACCAGATTCTAAGAGAACATGGAACCAGGGATATCATTCCTGATGTCAACTAGATCTAGGCTGAAAGCAGAGAATACCAGAAAGATGTTTACCTGTGTTTTATTGACTATGCAAAGGCATTCGACTGTGTGGATCATAACAAATTATGGATAACATTGTGAAAAATGAGAATTCCAGAACTCTTAATTGCGCTCATGAGGTGCTTGTACATAGGCCAAGAGGCAGTTGTTCAGACAGAACAAGGGGATACTGTGTGGTTTAAAGTCAGGAAAGGTGTGCGTCAGGGTTGTATCTTTTCACCGTACCTATTCAATCTGTGTGCTGAGCAAATAATCCGAGAAGCTGGACTATACGAAGAAGAAAGGGGCATCAGGATTGGAGGAAGACTCATTAACAACCTGTGTTATGCAGAAGACACAACCTTGCTTGCTGAAAATGAAGAGAACTTGAAGCACTTACTGATGAAGATCAAAGACCACAGCCTTCAGTGTGGATTACACCTCAACATAAAGAAAACAAAAATCCTCACGACTGGACCAATAAGCAACATCATGATAAATGGGGAAAAGACTGAAGTTGTCAAGGATTTCATTTGACTGGGATCCACAATCAACACCCATGGAAGCAGCAGTCAAGAAATCAAAGGAGGCATTGCACTGGGCAAATCTGCTGCAGAAAACCTCAAAGCAAACATGTCACCTTGAAGACTAAGGTGCGCCTGACCCAACCCATGATGTTTTCAATAGCCTCATATGCATGTGAAAGCTGGACGATGAATAAGGAAGACTGAAAAAGAATTGACGCCTTTGAATTGTGGTGCTGGAGAAGAATATTGAATATCCCATGGACTGCCAAAAGAACGAACAAATCTGTGTTGGAAGAAGTACAGCCAGAGTGCCCCTTGGAAGAAAGGATGGTGAGACTACATCTTACATACGTTGGACATGTTGTCAGGAGGGATCAGTCCCTGGAGAAGGACATCATGCTTGATAAGGTAGAGGTTCAGTGAAAAAGAGGAAGACCCTCAATGAGATGGATTGACACAGTGGCTGCAACAATGGGCTCAAGCATAACAAGGATTGTGGGCATGGCACAGGACCGGGCAGTGTTTCATTCTGTCACACATAGGATTGCTATGAGTTGGAAACAGACTGGACAGTGCCTAACAACAATAATCTTTATGGAAGCAGACTGCCACATCTTTATCCTGTGAAGCAGCTTGTGGGTTCAAACCTCCAAAGTTCTGGTTAGCAGCTGAGCCCTTAACCACTGCACCACCAGGGCTCCTTAAAGAAAACAAGAAAAGCTGAAATCATATGGAAGCATTTTCCTAACTGGGCTCTGGGAAATGTTATTTCCAGCAGATTGTAATAGGTGATGTTTCTTTTAAAAAAGTGTGTGTAGAGGGGGTGATTCTAATGTTAATAAGTTTGTGTGTTGATTGTATTTTTCAGATCTTCCCCACCCTCACCCCCTACCCCACGTCTTGGACTTCCAAGCAAATGCTACCTTGTAATGAGGTTTTCCCCTGCCCTTAGGAATGAGCAAGATGATTCCAACTGGTTATAACACTCTGGCAGTTTGATTTATGTACAAATGCAGTGTTTGAATTCTAAGAGTGTGATTTGTGTTTTATGGTTGTTGGGACTTGGCTTCCTGCTTTTTGATGTATCTGAGAGGACCATGGAATATTTGTGCGTATGCCCCGAGCTTGTACAAGGTTGGCTGTTTCCACTGGGAGCCCTGACTCTACCAGTTAGCCCCGCAGAAAGGATAAGGCTTCTAGCCCTTTCCCAGGGGCAGCCTGATGCTACAGAACTGCACACCAGTCTATGCCATTGCCATTCCACCTGCTGCTGGGACCTGCTGTCTGAAAGGCTGCCCCATCCCACTGCCAATGAAGCAGATTAAATGTAGACTTCAATGGCTTCCAGTCACCGGCAGCATGCACTTGACCCTGCCCAGGTCTCTGAGAGCTGTCACCCTTCTCCTCTCCAGAGCTAGGACTCTCCCTTTCCCCAATGGGCTTAGGGGAGCTGGCGGCAACCTCAAAGCTTGCTTAGTTAACTCCTCTCTGGTCAATCTGTTTTCTCTGAGAAAGGTCCATTCCACTGAAGGAAAAGAACCTGCCCATAGTTCCACCTTTGGAACCAAAAATTACTATACTTAACCCATGAGAAATAGAGCTCTAATTCTCATAGAATCCACATTTACGGGTTCCATGGAGTTGAGGTGACCCACCCAGGCCATTGCCCTGAGATCTTCCTTTGAACCTTGAGCCTTGAGGAAACTGGGTTCCTAAAGTCACCTTTAAGTCAAACAATAGCCTAGTAAGCAGTTCCGTGAAGCCCTTTTTGCCTTAGGCATTGGGTTATTGTAAAGAACTGTGTGTCAGAGGCATAGCAGGGGAGAACAGAGGGTGGCACTTGCCCCTGGCTACAAGTCCAAGGGGGCACCAGACAAGGTATGGAATAATCCTCTGAGGCGCCACAAATTTAAAAGTTGCCCAACTGAGTCAGCCAGAAAAGAGTGGGGGAAGTGTTTCTGCTGGCACGTCACCAAAATCAATATCTATTCATCTTGAAATTGGGAGAGGGGGGCACAATTTAGAGATCGCCCTTGAGTTCTCATTACCCTCGCTATGTTTCTGTGTACCATCAGTCTGGAAGGAGTTCTGTTGACACAGTGGTTAAGAGCTTAGCAGCTGTCGGAAAGGTCTGCAGTTCAAACCCGCCAGCCACTCTGCGAGAGACGGACGTGGCAGTCTGCTTCTGTAAAGATCCTTGCTTCAGTAAAAGCCTTGGAAACCTGTGGGGCAGTTCTAATCAGTCACTGTGAGTTGGAATCGACTCAATGGCGATGGTTTAGTCAAGTTTGGAGAAACTGAGACTCCAAAGGTCAGACGAGTGCTATATTTTACAGTAAATCACTAATTACTTTAATTGTTCTTCAAGACAATGCTGTATGAAGATCCTTCCTAACCACAAATTGTTTTTTATAAGTTCTATTACAGCCCTTTTTCCGTGGCAATGTCAATAAGATGGGATATAAGTTCTTTCGTCTTGCAATATTTTTGATTCCCAAGTCAAAATGTTACCCCTTTTGCAAACTGTGTATTCAATAAACTCCAATCAATTTCTATTATTGGCTTAATATGGTTTTTTTTTAACACCTGACTAAAACACAAGTTAACCCTGCACACCCGAGCCTCTTTGCAAAGCCATAGCGCGTAGCTGTACATTTATGTCTCTTAAGTCTTGCAGTAAAGAACCTGTTTGCCTTTCTTTCTTCTAGAGTTTCCTAAACTACTTTGAGCATAGGAAACTTTTTAACAACTCACCCTTTTGGGTACATGCTTGGTATGGATTGAATTGTGTCCCCCCAAAATATGTGTTGTAAATCCTAACCCTTACACCTATGGTTATAGTCCTATTTGGGAATGAGTTTTCATTGTTATGTTAATGAGACGATATTGGTGTAGGGTGTGTATTAAATCAATCTCTTTTTGAGATATAAAAGAGATTAAACAAGCAAGCAAGCAAGCAGAGAAGGCCAAAGAGAGATGCCAAGCCACACGAAGATTGCCCAGAAGCAGAAGCTCAAAAGAGACAAGGACCTCCCTCTGTTGCTGAACCAGGGAAGGTGGGTTCTGTCCAGCATGCTCAGACCTGTCAATAATCTGTACACCGGCCTTTGAGAAAGAGAAAATAACTTTATTGCACTGTGCAGAGCATGGAGCCGGAAGGAAGTTCCTCAGATCCAACACCCCAGGCTATGGGGAAGCAGGGTTTATATGTGATTTGGGCATCAAGATGGCAGCTGAACAGACATACTGAGGAGGGAAAATTCTAGAAGGAATAAGTAGGAAGACATTGCAGGAATAATGGCTGCCAGGAAACAGGAAGTGACGTGGTCCTTGTCGGCCCTCTCACTTCGGAATGGGGTCTGGGTGATGATTTTCCTTCTGATTCGTTCCACCTGTTGCTGCTTCCTCTGTTTTGAGGTCAGTTAATGATCACAGCTGGCCCTTCTGCACATGCGGGGTGAGCCAAATCTGGCTTGGGCTTGTTTAAGGCACTAATGGAAATTTACTGGCATTTGTAGGGTCAGGTTACACCTCCAGAGCTGACAGAGACAGAAAGCCTTCCCCTAGAGCTGGCACCCTGAATTTGGACTTCTAGCCTCCTAAACTGTGAGAAAATAAATTTCTGTTTGTTAGAGCCACCCACTTGTGGTATTTCTGTTACAGCAGCACTAGGAAGCTAAGACAATGCTGATATGGACTGATAAGAGCTTCTGGAGGATTTGGCGTGAGCTCATGAGCCAGGATGTTCTGGGTGAGCCTGAATGGGTTTCAGCTTTTAGTTGTATCATAACAGGTGGGCCAGGAAATCCTTCCCACATGTGGCTTCGCACGAGACGATCCGTACATGAGCTTGAGGTGTGGAGCTAAAAATGTGGGTGGAGTTGGTGCAGGAGGCTCTAGAAGAAGGAAGGGGACAGACGGAGTGAGGAGGCCAGAAGAACAACTTAGAATCTGTTCCTACCGCCACCCTCAGCCCTTGCTACTGTTAAAACAAAAATCATATTAAGCCAATCACAGAAATTGATCCAAGTTTACTAAGTATTAAAAACCCGTTGCCGTCGAGTCAATTCTGACTCATAGCAATCCTATAGGACAGAGTAGAACTGCCCATTAGAGTTTCCAAGGAGCATCTGGTGATTCGAACTGCCAACCTTTTGGTTAGCAGCGGTAGCTCTTAACCACTACACCACCAGGGTTTCCTTACTGAGTATACAATTTGCGAATCGGGGTAACATTTCGACTAGGGAGTCAAAAATGTTCCAAGGATGAGAAGAACTTCCAAAGATCCATATACCACATCTTACTGACATTGCCATGGAAAAGGGCCAGAGAACAGTGTTCAAACAATAACAATTTACCCTAAAATACAGCTTCTAGTCAGACCCTGGAGTTTCTCTTTCTTAAAAGAGGAATTCTTTTTCAAAAGATCCCAATGCCTAAGGCAAAACAGTCTCTGCTGAGCTGCTGACTAGGCTATTGCCTGACTTAAAGATGACTTTAAAAAAAAACAAAAAACAAAAAAACCCATTGCTGTCAAGTTGATTCCAACTCATAGCAACCCTACAGGACAGAGTAGAGCTATTTCATAGGGTTTCCAAGAAGTGGCTGGTGGATTTGAACTGCCAACTTTTTTGTTAGCAGCTGTAGATCTTTAGCCACTGCACCACTAGGGCTCCAGTATATATATATATTTGTTGTTGTTGTTAGGTGCTGTCAAGTCAGTTCTCATTTAGTGACCCTATGTACAACAGAACTAGACACTGCCAAGTCCTGCGCCATCCTTGCAATCGTTGTTACGCTTAAGCCCATTGTTGCAGCCACTGTGTCAATCCATCTAGTTGAGGGTCTTCCTCTTTTTAGCTGGCCCTCTACTTTACCAAGCATGATGTCCTTCTCCAGGGACTGGTCCCTCCTGATAACATGGCCAAAGTATGTGAGACGTAGTCTTGCCATCCTTGCTTCCAAGAAGCTCTCTGGCCATACTTCTTTCAACACAGATTTGTTCTTTCTTTTGGCAGTCCATGGTATATTCAATATTCTTCACCAACACCACAATTCAAAGGTGTTGATTCTTCTTTGATCTTCCTTATTCATCGTCCAGCTTTCAGATGCATGCAAGGCGATTGAAAACACCATGGGTTGGGTCAGGCGCACCTTATTCTTCAGGGTGACATCTTTGCTTTTCTACACTTTAAAGAGGTCTTTGCAGCAGATTTGCCCAATGCAGTGCGTCTTCTGATTTTTTTTGACTGATGCTTCCATGGATATTGATTGTGGGTCCCAGTCAAATGAAATCCTTGACTTCAATCTTTTCTCCTTTTATCGTGATATTGCTTACTGGTCTAGTTGAGAGGATTTTTGTTTTCTTTGTGTTGAGGTGCAATCCATAGTGAAAGCTGTGGTCTTTGATCTTCATCAGTAAGTGCTTCAAGTCCTCTTCACTTTCAGCAAGCAAGGTTGTGTCATCTGCGTAACGCAGGTGATTAATGAGTCTTCCTCCAATTTAATGCCCCATTCTTCTTCATATAGTCCAGCTTCTTGGATTATTTGCTCAGCATACAGATTGAATAGGTACGGTGAAAAGATACAACCCTGACGCACACCTTTCCTGACTTTAAACCACGCAGTACCCCCTTGTTCTGTTTGAACAACTGCCTCTCCATCTATGTACAGCTTCCTCATAAACACAATTCAGTGTTCTGGAATTCCCATTCTTTGCAATTTTATCCATAATTTGGTATGATCCACACAGTCAAATGCCTTTGCACAGTCAATAAAACACGGATAAACATCTTTCTGGTATTCTCTGCTTTCAGCCAAGATCCATCTGACATCAGCAATGATATCCCTGGTTCCACATCCTCTTCTGAATCCAGCTTGAATGTCTGGCAGTTCCCTGGAGATATACTGCTGCAATCGTTTTTTAATTTTCTTCAGCAAAATTTTACTCGCATGTGATATTAATGATATTGTTTGATAATTTCCGCATTGGATTTGATCACCTTTCCTGGGAATAGGCATAATGGCCAGGTAGCTGTCTTCCAAATTTCTTGGCATAGACAAGTGAGCACTTCCAGTGCTGCATCCATTTGTTGAAACATCTCAACTGGTATTCCATCAATTCCTGGACCCTTGTTTTTTCTCCAGTAGGAGCAAATCACCAGGTCTTTTCTCCCATCGAGCCACTGAGTGGGTTCCAACTGCTAGTCTTTCAGTTAGCAACCGAGTGCTTAACTGTTTACAGCACCAGGGCTCCTTTAATCCTTCTAGAAGCATCCAATGATAGGAACACTGTCATTTGGGCCTTACTGGTCCTGTGCCAGCGTCTTTGGGTGGCACAAACAGTTAACTCACTGGTCTGCTAACTGAAAGGTTGGAGAGTCAAGTCCACCCAGAGGCACTTCAGAAGAAAGTCCTGGTGATCTACTTCCAAAAATCAGCCATTGAAAACCCTACGGAGCCCAGTTCTACTCTGACATACATACGGTCACCAGGAGTCAGATTTAACTGGATGGCAGCTGGTGGTCCTGGGCCTGTATTTACACCCAAGCATTCTGATTATAATTGCTTTGTCCATTAGTTAATCTTCTGGCTTCCTCCTCCCTCCTTTTTCCTAAGCTCCTCACTCTCCCTGTCTATCCGGAGCAATCAGATCCAAGGAGGAGGTAGCTGGCAGACAGCGCTTTTCATATTTTATTCAAGCGACACAGTGAGGGGTGGTGTCAGGGCCCCCCGTGGGGTTACCAGACACAAAACAGGTCCATAAAACAAACGGTCAATCTTGGATCAGGGGTTGTTGCTAGTAAAGGGAGTTCCAGCTGTCTTAAATCACCTGGGCTTGTTTACTGCACAAAGCAGCCGGTTCATCTGAAATGCAGACAGAAATAACTGCAGCCCTGGGCCTCGGCAAGTCTTGGCTGAGTCCAGCTTTTGCATTCTAAGCACTATAAGTACCCACTGGCTGGAATGGCTTCCAGCCAAACGGTAATGTTTCCTTTTGCTGTTGTTGAGAAAGGCATTCAGGAAAACAATCGAGCACAATAAGGGCCTTCCTGTTCCGGCAGGCAGGCGGGCGTGGGAACCGCCCAGTGACTGTGGAGTGAGTCATCCTGGTGAACTGGGAGTTTCCTTCTCCGTTGTCAATAGCCAGCTGCAAGGAGGATGCAAACAAGGCTCAAGCTGGCTGCAAGGCTGCTGTCCCTGCTACACTAGATTAGCATTTTCAGGACCCATTTCTCCCCGCTCTCTGTGCATGGTGGATTTCCTGGCTAACCAAAGTCAGTGTTTACACAAGGAAATGTCACAAACATATTTTGGTTGGGAAAGGTTGACTGTGCATTTCCCTCCAGCCAGGAAGTCAATTCTGCAAGGGAAGGCCCCCTGGGCTGGCTCTAAGAAGGTTCAAAATGGCTAAATTTCAAGGACTTTTCATCACGTGATGTACATACCCATTGCCGTCGAGTGGATTCCGACTCACAGTGACCCTATAGGACAGAGCAGAACTGCCCCATAGAGTTTCCAAGGAGCACTTTGTGGATTTGAACTGCCGACCTTTTGGTTAGTAGCCGTAGCTCTTAACCACTACACCACCAGGTTTTCTATGTGACCTACGTAATGTAGGCTAATGTGGACTTGGCTAACTGAGGCACAGACAGCCACTGTAGGTGCCCATGAAGGGCAAATGGGCAATTGAGCACAAATGAAACCAGCTGTGTACAAAATTAATTAGCCAGAGCCCACCCAAGAGAGGCCATGCCTTAAAATGAGTTTTGACCTTTCATTTTGCAGGCATTGCAACTGAAATGCTAAGAGCTTCACTGGCATATCCTGGATTCAGGAAGAGGAACCTGCAGGGATGGAGGATGGTTGATAGTTGGCAGTGGTTAGGGGTGGTCCCTCTCTCTGCCAATGTCTCCTACTTCTAGGTTTGTTTTAAGACATTCCACCATAAATGAGATCTAAAGTCTAAAAAAACCTTCAGCATTATGATCCAGTAGAGACTGTAAACTTGACATCATTCCCCATACCATGTTCTAGGAGCCAACATTCAATGTTGCTTAGTCAAAAGTTTGACGGATTGTTACTAAATTTTAGCCATTCATGTTGCATATTCAAAAACAGTTCACACTAGTCCTTTGTGTTTTGGCAAAACATGATAATCTCCTTTATTTAGGTAAGAGACAATATGCTGTTGTTGTTAAGTGCTTTTGAGTTGGTTTTGACTCATAGCGACCCCAAGTGACAGAGTAGAACTGCCCCCATAGGGTTTTCTAGGCTGTAGTTTTTATAGGAGCTGATCACCTGGTCTTTCTCCTGCATTGCTGCTAGTAGGTTCAAATGGCCAATCTTTCGTTTAGCAGCCAGAGGTTTCTTAACTGATACATAATTCCTAGAAATTCAAATATTTAGTCCAGCAGACCATTACACTAAACAAATCAGATAAAGTAATGAAACATTAATTTGTGCTACACCAAAATACCTGCCAGATTTGTTCACTAAATTGATCAGGCTCATAATCAAAGGAAGCTCAGTGAAATGCTTTCTCTTCGCTCAACATGATTCAGTCTAAAAAAAAGTATTCCACCAAACGTATTCAAAAATCCATTCGTATAGGTCCAGTAGCAGCCACTTGTTCATCTTGATTAGTCGTTAACAAAACTTATGTGAAACAAGCTGAGCTAGTCTGAAGAAATTCAGGGAGATATTAAGCTAGGTTAAGCGCTCGGCTGCTAATGGAAAGGTAGGTAGTTTGAACTCACCAGGAGCTCCATAGGGAAAAAGACCTAGCTATCTGCTCCTGTAAAGATTATCGCCTAGGAAACTCTATTGGGAAGCTCTCCTTTGTAACACATGGGGACGCTATGAGTCGAAAATCGACTCAAAGGCACCTAACAATAACAACATATCAAGTTAAGGCACATCTCACTTCTGAATCACAGTCTACATCCCTAGGAGAGACTCAGCTTTGCTCTCGACAGTTTCATGAAGGAAAAACATTGCTACAAAGCAAGAACACTCAGGCTCCAGCAAGATTTTGGCCAAGTGTCCAGGAAATTCAGAATAATTCTCTATATAATGTACCCAAGGTTTTCATCAACGGCCACCTTGGTGGACATCATTCATTTTTGGCTCAGTCAGGTCTTTTGGAGACAACCACAGGAATAGGGCAGATGCTGAATAAACCAGATATATCCTGTGATTTGTGCTTCAAAGGTAGCCACAAATTTTGAACGTATGATTCATAGTCATCAAGATCTATGAATCTCCTCTGAAACTGTTCCTTCACGTCCACTAAACTGCTCTGTAATTCTTCAAATCTGTGACTCCACTGAGGTCCAGGAGGTTCAGCAGTGGATTGTGACTGCTGTAGGAAATGAGTGTCATTACCATCTGCTCAGGCCACTTGGCCAGTTAGAGCCCAAATACCTGCATTTACTTGAACAAGGATAAGACAGCAGCCAGGGACCACAGCTTCTGAAACTCTTTAGGGGTCCCTGGAAGAGGAATTTGAACAGATACTTGAAGCCTAGTGGTGTGTGTCATCCAGACCTCTATGCTGAAATTTGCAGATCCTAATAAGCTCTATTCTATACGCTCATGCCCATTTTGAGGGTTTAGGAGCTATGCTGTATCAGAAAAATGCTGAGGAGGAGAAACATTAATTTTGCCATCAGAGATACCCTATTAATTCTTTAGTCCCAAACTAAACCCCACAAAAACAAACCAGTTTCCGTGAAGTCGATTCCAACTCATGGCAACCCCACGTGTGTAAGAGTAGAGCTGTACTCCATAGGGTTTTCAATGACTGATTTTTCTGAAGTAGATCACCAGGCCTTTCTTCTGAGGTGCCTCTGGGTAGACTCAAACTGCCAACCTTCCAGTTAACAGCAGAGCACTTAACTGCTTCACCACACAGGGACTCGGAGTCACAAGAAGGCTCGGGGATCCCATATAACAGATGCCATTCCAGGTATAAAATGATAACGGTATCAACCAACTTTTGCTCAGAATGAACAACCCCAGAGCTTAGTGGCTTAAAACAACAGCCAATTATTGACCTCACAATTCTACAGGTTGGTGACTGGGTCTGTGGTCAGCTGGATGGCTCTTTTGGTCTCTGCTGAGATCAATAATGCATCTGAGGTCAGCTGGTAGGCTACACTATCCTGATGGGCCTGACTTAATCAGTTGGAAGACCCCTGAAAAGGTCCAAGATCCTCCCTGAGTGCAGAGTCTCTACTTTTCAGCTTGGGCTCCAGGGTACAGCTGCTCGTGATCTTTCCTTCCTGATTGCCCACCCTATGGAGTCGAGGCCTGCTTAGCTCGTCCCTGCAATTACATGAGCCATTTCCTTATAATAAATCTCATGCTGGTTCTGCATCTCTGGTTGAATCCTGACTGATTTATTTATTTATCATCAGAAATCAAGTAGAATGTTCAAATTTGCCATTTGGGTCTTCCACCAAGACATTTGTGGCTGCAAAGTGGAGTAGAGAACCAAATGGCCTGAACCTTCTCCCAACATCTTCTTGCACCAACTGTCATGGATTGAATTGTGCCCCCCCCAAAATTTCTGTCGACTTGACTAGGCCATGAGTCCCAGTATTGTGTGATTGTCCACCATTTTGTTATCTGATGTGATTTTCCTGTGTTGTAAATCTTGCCTCAGTGATGTTAATGAGGCAGGGTTAGAGGCAGTTATGTTAATGAGGCAGCACTCAATCTACAAGATTAGGTCATGTCTTAAATCAATCTCTTTTCAGATATAAAAGAGAGAAGTGAGCAGAGAGACAAGGGGACCTCATACAGTCAAGAAACAAGAGCCAGGAGAACAATGCATCCTTTGGACCCAGGGTCCCTATGCTGAGAAGCTCCTACACCAGGGGAAGACTGATAACAAGGACCTTCCTCCAGAGGCAACAGAGAGAAAAAGCCTTCCCCTGGAGCTGACGTCCTGAATTTGGACTTCTAGCCTACTAGACTGTGAAAGAATAAACTTCTGTTTGTGGAAGCCATCCACTTGTGGTATTTCTGTTACAGCAGCACTAGATGAATATGACACCCACCAAGTAATCTTGAGCAACTAGCTCTTGTTACCTCTTTGAGCACTGTTACTTTATTTGTAAAACAGTCATAATACTAAGTCCAAGGCTACCTACTTTACAGGTTTGTTTTGAAAATCAAAGGAGACAAGGTATGTAGAAACATTTTGTAACCTGCCATACAAATAAGAGATGGTTAGCTGTAAAACCACTTAGACTAATATTTTTAGTTAGGGAAGGCAGAGAGGCAGAGAGTAGGAAAGAATAAACATTTACTGCATGCCGACTACGAACAGGAAATGTGAAGAGATTCTTCCATGTGATCCTTTCAACTTTCTTACGAGGGAAGCAGCATCTGTCCTGTGTCATAGGTTTAAAAAAAAAAAAAAAATGAGGCTCAGAGAAGTTTCCAGTTTGCCAAGGTCACACAACATGATTTTGGAGTCCAGGTCGATCCTGGGTCTTAGGACATCAGAGTTCAGGCTCTTTCTGTGACACCATGCCATCCTTCTCCAAGAAACAAAGACGATCATTTCATGTCACGTCATGAAATCCAGTCAAACGCCTGGAAAGCTTGAAAGAAATAGTTTCAATATAGCCACTATTTGGGAGGAACTTCTACTTTAACTAAGGAGCAAACTGAAGGTATTTTCATAAGTGGAGGAGTTGTTTCATCTGGCATACCCTGAGTCCCACCTTGAGAAATCAGCAAAAGATAAAATCTTTTCAGTTTCCAGGCCAACCAGCAAATTTTCTTTCCTTAATCTGCATTAGAACTAGTCATATAGTTTAATGAAAGTAAAACTTCACTATGTACCTCTTTTCTGATTGCTCCAGTCTTTAAATACTCGGAGGAGACATTTCAAATACTCAGAAAGGATACTTTTTTATGTTCCTACCCACAAGGAAATTAGTGTGGCTAGAAGTTAAAGCTATTCAACAGATAAAAAGAGGTTTTTTGTGTTTTGTTTTTGAATGTACCTTTTCCTCAAAAACTTTAAAGCAGCCAGAATAATTTATGGGTTAGGTATTTCCTGAGAGTTAATGATCAACTGTATGAAAAGTGTGTGAAACAGTTGGTAAAATGGCAAGGAAGGTGCTTCCACTGGGCTCTCGAGATTTAAAGACATTTGTTCTGCAGAAATGAAACCAGAAATGAGCCAAATATATATATTTATAGCAGGTCGATTTTTTTTTTCAGATCACTACATTATAAAATAAATTCTAAACAAACAACTTTAAAAATAAAGAAGAAGAAAAACTCACAACACTTATTAAATACCAGATGGCCCTGAATGGCACAAATGGTTACGTGCTCAACTACTAGCCAAAAGGTCGGCAGTTCCAACCCACCCAGGGATGCCTCAGGAAACAGGCCAGGCAATCTGCTTCTGAAAGGTCATAGCTTTGAAAACCCTATGGAACAGTTCTACTCTGCACACGTAGGGTCTCCATGAGTCAGAATCAACTTGATGGCAGCTAACAATAAGCACCAATTGCCACTCACGGCAAACCCACGTATGTCATGGTAGAATTGTGCTCCATAGAGGTGTTGTTGTTGTTTTTAATCTTCTATTTTGGCAAAAGTATAGACAAAGATACGCCATTTCAACAATGTCTGTATGTACAATTCAATGACATCGATTACATTCTCCAAGTTGTGCTACATTCTTCAAGTTGCGCTACCATTCTCATTACCCTTTTCCAAATTATTCCACCACCATTATCTTAAACTCACCTGCTCCTTAAGCTTCCCATCCAAACTTCTGAGTTGCCCTTGCCAATTTGATCTTACATAGATAATTCTTCAGTAGATCACAACGCTGAAAGCAGATGTACTTTACTAACTAAGACAGGCTTTTTGTTGTTGTTGTTGTTCAAAGAGGACTTCAGGGGATAGTTTTGGTTTAAGGAAGGATATAACAAAGATCAGGACAGAGATAAGCAAAATAGAGAATAGGAAAACTATAGAAAAAAATCAGTGAAAGCAGAAGTTGGTTTTTTCTGAAAGGATCAATAAAATCCGTAAAAGTTTTCAATGGCTGACTTTTCAGAAGTAGATCACCAGGCATTTTTTTCAAGGCATCTCTAGGTTTACTCGAACATCCAACCTTTTGGTTAGCAGCCAAGAACTGTTTATACAACCCCACCAAATATTATGCTTGGCACTTTAAATAGTTTTTCTCTTAATTCTCACAACATCTGCATTAAGTATTTATTAAGCCCATTTTAATGGTGAGGAAACTGGCATTCTGAGAGGCCACACAGCTAGTAAAAGCAGAGCTAGGATTCAAACTCAGTTCTTTCTAACTTTAATACAGAGTCTATGCAGCCTATGCAGAGTCAGGGATTTGTAATTTCTACTTTTTGCAATTCTGTATTCTTTGTTTAAATGAGCATATATCATTTTTTATAATTTAGAAAGATAGTTCTATTTAAATAAGTGTTGTTGTTCTAGGTGCCGTGGAGTCCATTCCAACTCACAGCCAATCTATGTACAACAGAACGAAACAGTGCCTAGTCCTACACCATCTTCACAATCGTTGTTATGCTTGAGCCTATTCTTGCGGCCACTGTGTCAGTCCGTCTCACTGAGGGTCTTCCTCTTTATCATTGACGCTCTACTTTACTAAGCATGATGTCCTTCTCCAGGGACTGATCCCTCCTGATAACACGTCCAAAGTATGTGAGACGTAGTCTCAGCATCCTTGCTTCTAAAAAGCATTCTGGTTGTACTTCTTCCAAGACAGATTTGTTCATTCTTCTGGCAGTCCACAGTATATTAAATATTCTTCGCCAACACCATAACTCAAAGGCTTCAATTCTTCTTCAGTCTTCCTTATTCATTCTCCAGCTTTTGCATGCATATGAAGTGATTGAAAATACCATGACTTGGGTCAGGCATACCTGAGTCTTCAAGCTGACATCTTTGCTTTTTAACACTTTAAAGAAGTCTTTTGAAGCAGATTTGCCCAATGCAATTTTTTTTTTATTTAAATAAGTAAATTAAACTAAATATGTCAACCTTACCATACTGACTCAAAAACAAAATAGGAACCAATATGCAAAAATTCAATCAATGCTATTTAAATCTTTGTGAAGCTAATTAATCACAGGGCTTAAATTCTCATTATTTCTTGGATGGGGCCAGGAAATTTTAATTTCTTCTAATTTCAGATCAACCCCCTGAGGGCAGGGACCATGTCTTACATATTTACCCTATACGGGATACTAAACTTCGAGCATAGCACATAGTGGGTATAACACATAGTGAGTACTCAATAACTATTTGTAACTGAATGCAATTTTATATATGTCTAGTGCATTAAAATTTACAAATAACTTTCACTCATATGATCTCTTAGATTTGAACCCAAGAAGGTTTCTTGAATTCTTAAATACAAAAAAAAGATTTTTTTTTTTTTTTTGTTATTGTTTTGTTTTGTTCTGCTACAAATGCTCTCTCATTAAGAAGTATCAACTTTTGTTAATGTTTGGCAAAACTTTGCCACCTATTTTAAAAAAAAAAAAAAACACTAAAATGAACTGACCAGGATAATACCAAGCAACATGTTAGAGTTTGAGGTCACAAGTTTATTTGAAGTGTTTGAATCTGGTTTTATAATAAAACTGATATCTTATAAATGAGACCAGCAGTTGTCAACCATAATGTTGGGTCACCAAGGTATTGATGTACCTGAGATAAATACAAGAGAAAGATGAGGAGTTGGAGTTGAACATTACCGTATCATAGATGAGACACCCAGAGTGAGCAGCCATTACCAACAGGAAGGTTAACTAACCATGAGGAATGTCAGTGGAGAGAATGGTAGAGACCCCGTGACTGAGAAGGAATACCGAAAGGCCAAAACAAACAAGTAAAAAAAAGGCTACTTATTTAGTAGCTACGTGTTGACACAGTCTTTTTCGGAGATTTTATATTTAGGTCATAAATTGGTTAATTTAAAAAAAAAAAAAAGTGTGTGTGCTTATGAAACCCAAGCCTGTAGAACTACAGCCGTAGCAAAAGCAATGCAAGCCAATTAAAAAAAAAAAATGTGAGAATGTGTGTACGTGTGTGTGTGTGTGTGTGTGTATGTCTTGTAACATGAAGTTAACTGAAATTAAAATGTTTTAAAGGATTTTTTTTCCACTTGAGCTATCTCAATTTGTGAAAATCAACACATTGTTTTCCCCATTATCCATGGTCGTATTTGCTCTCCACAAATACTTGAAGGGCGTGACTAAGCCAAGTTATGCATTACCGGTCGCTTTTCCGTAGTATCTCTTGAACATTTTTACTTCAGTTTAATCCCTAGTCATAGCCTCTGGGAAATTCAGCACTACACAGGAAGGGCCTTTTGCTTTACGGTCTTATATAAAAGAATCTATCACCCAAAAGTCATGGGATATGTAGCTGACTCAACCTAAAGAAGGATCTCAGTTTGGGTCAGCAACATATCCCAGGAGGCGAGGCCGCCAGAGCTTCCCCTTAAGGCCAGGTCACAGCAAGGTTACTGAGAAGCCTGTGTAGATACCTGTAATGACTGTTGGAACTCACTCCAAAACCAACATCTATAAAAAGAAACTTCTCTTCAATCTCCCCTTTGAATCAGCAAAACTGTGTGTTTTCCTAGCAGGAAGCAGAGAAGAAATCATCTTCCCCCTTTCCTCTGGCCTCCTTTGGAAAAGAATCCAATATCTGAATATTCAGTGAGACGATGTGTTTTTGGATTTAGTCATTAAAATTCAGGAATGTTCATTTAGCAACTTAAGCAAACTCTTGAAACTCTTCAAAAGTTGGGAAATGGAGAGAGAATCACCATGCATGTGTGTTACTGTTTCCAGACCCCAGTTTGGTTACCTACAAGTCAAGTTGCAGGCAGATAGTCCCATCCTCACCTGTACACCATTTTGGGACCACAGGGTAATTAAGTTACACCTAAGTTGAGGGTTTTCTCAATATCTACTTCCCAGCCTGGGAGTTAAAAATATCATCGCAAAACAGCAGTGAACATATTTTCTAGGCTGCCACCTCCCTTAACATTCTTTCTAACCCCCTCAAAGTCCTACCCAGTTATTAGTAGGAACATCCCAGTGGTGATCTCACGTGCACTCACAGACACACCTTCTCCACCTCTCCATCATTTCCACCATCTTCCACCTTCTCAGGGTGTTTGCATTTAGGACCCACCTGGATAATCCAGGATAAGTTCCTTCTCTCAAGATCCTTGACTTAATCACATCTTTTGCTATATAAGGTAATATTCACAGGTTCCAGGGATAAAGACCTAGACATATCTTTTAGGGGGTCACCATTCAAACCATTACACTATCCTACTCCCATTCCATCTCCTTCTGGCATAGATCAAGGGTCCTCACCTCCTCCCAGTGGGTGGTCAAATAACCCACGTTGAGACAATGAGAATTCTTTTCAGGAATTGATATGGACACATGAACCAGTTCCATGTGGATGTTTGACAAGTGGCTTTCTACAAACAGTAAATCAGGCACCCAGGCTCCCTCTACTCACTGGGCCATGGAGTCCTCACTGGATCATCTACTGGCAGCTGGATTGAAAGAGTAAGAGGGAAAGGGAAGACTCAGGAGGAAAAGTGGCCTGCCTCACTTCAGTCCACCTTCCATTATCCAGAACCCATCATATGGTCACACCTAAGTGCAAGGAGCCCTGATGGAGAAGTGGTTAAGGGCTTGGCTGCTAACCCAAAGGTCGGCAGTTTGCTCCTTGGAAACCCCATGGGGCAGTTCTACTCTGTCAGATAGGGTTGCTATGAGTCAGAATTCACTCAATGGCAACGGGTTTGGGTTTGATTTTTTTTTAAGTGCAAGGGATGTTGGGAGATATAGTCTAATTATGTGCCCAGGAGTTGCAGCTACCAAAGCCCATCATTCTTTCCATGTGGAAAATGAAACCAAACCATAGAAAAACAGGGGGAAAAGCACAAAGAAAAAGATTTGGGAATGGATAGAGCTATCCTTGAAGCTGGATCAAATCCTGTGTCTATCATTTACAAAGAAAACATTCCTGTGTTTACGAAATGTATTCAGCAGAATAATAATTCCACGGGATAGTAGACAATAAGAATTTTTAAAGCTTAAATACGTGTCTGTATTCATGTCTCTGTGGGGACATTGGGAGTTCATTGGTAGAATTCTCACCTTCCATGAGGGAGACCCAGGTTCAATTTCTGGCCGATGCACCATCTGTCAGAGGTGGCTTGCATGTTGTTATGATGCGGAACAGGTTTCAGCAGAGCTTCCAGATGAAGACAGTCTAGGAAGAAAGGCCTGTCATTGCATTCTGTTTCATGAGGTCACTATGAGTTGGGGGCCGACTCGATGGCAGCTCATAACAGCATAGGTGTCTGTATCGGACAGACCTTGTGCACCACTCTCAAGTCCTCTTGGTCTTCCTCATCTTCCAGCCACAGACGGTGGTGCCCTGGTCCATGAAGCTTTACCAGGTTCATACAGGTGCAAACTGGCAATGCCTTACCTTGGGCCAATGCTGGTACCTCTCGCTTCTGGCCCCAGAGCTTCTCTGACCCTGCAGTGGATTGCCCCATGGAAACTGCTCAGCGATCGTGGGTGTACAACACAGGGGTACAGGGAGTCAACCCACGTGGGGCCACCCTTTAGCAAGGGAGTCCAGGAGCTAATGGATAACTGCTTCTCCCTTTTGTCTCCTGGGAGGGCAATTCTGAGACATATTTGATAGACACATTTGATAGAGCTCCTCAGACATAGCTCTAGTCAGAGCTTCAAATGATGTTTCCTAAGAGTCTCTCAAATTTGCCCTGCTTTTCCATGTTTTGGTTTTATTTTCCAGAAGAAAACTCCATAAGGTCAAGCACCAGGGGTGTTGTTAGCGGTGGCCGACTCAGTAACACATCCTTATGCCGGCTTCCTCTCCCTTGCTTACTCACTGCCCTTTGCCCCTGGCCCTGCTTTCTGGGTCCACACTCCAGAATAAACTCCCTGCACAGAGCCTTGGCAGCCCCTGCTCTTGAGGGAACCTCGGCTAAGACAGTTCCTTTATAGAAAGGCAGAAGCTTTAACACGTGAATGCACACCGTGATTCTCCGAGAAGGGGCGGTATGCAGAACTTCCCAAAGATTCTTAACTGGGCCATACTTTTTCTTCCAGAAGCTTGTGGAACTAAAATAAACTGCCTTTCTATCAATTTTGCTTCTTGATTATAGAGTATCTCATTCTCTAATTGTTTTAGATCTCAACCAGATCGGAAGCACGGAGGGAACAGACATTGTCTCTCAAACAGCTTCACATTGATCCATCTATGTGCCCACCTCATTGCCCGGCACAAAGTTAAACTAGTTGCCATCAAGTTGATTCCTACCCATGGCGACCCCATGTGAGTCAGAGTAGAACTGTGCTCCAAAGTGTTCTCAGTGGATGATTTTTTCATAAATGGATCACCAAGCCTTTCTTCTGAGGTGTCTTTGGGTTGACTCAAACCTCTTTTGGGTTGCTATGATGCTGGACACTTTTGGTCGGTTGGCAGCCGAGGGAGTTAACCATTTGCAGTATCCAGGGACTCCAGCACGAAGTCAGACACAGAATGAATACTCTATATAAACATTCGCAGTTAGATTCACAGGATACGCACTGATTGAATAAGCACTCAGATTTTGGACGGACATTTTCATAGATGCTGCAAAAATCAGTCGGAATACTTTCAACTTTTATTTAATTAGAATAAAGGGAAGTATTATTATGTTAACTCTAAGTCTGTCAGGAACAACGCACTGACTCTTTTTACTCTCCTTTCCCCTTCTCTCATTTCCCTTTTTTTCTGTTTTGCCTTGCATCTCTTTCACCATTCTTTTTCTTCTCTCTCTTTCTTTTCTTCTTTAGTTTACAATTCAGAGGGAAAGACTCCAGGGACAGTGAGTCAGTGAATCAAAACCATGCGGACTCCCATGGTAGTCTGAATAGTTAACTGTAGAGGATTCCAAAATAGATGTACTTCTTGTGGGAAAATCATCACCACGTGTTCTGCTCCCATAGATCATGATGCTAATTTATAATTATCTTGGGCAAACTGTTTCTTACATGAGTGTCTTCCCCACTTCCCATCCCCAGACTCCCATGAACTCTGCTTCGTGTTGATGGTCCTTGCATAATCCAAAGACAGAAACCTCAGTGAGAAAGTAATATGTGTCTAAAAGCAATCATTGATGGCCATCCTGTCTTAGACTTAGGAATGTCGTTAATGGCAGAAAAAAACAAAACAAAACAAAACCCATTGCCATCAAGACGATTGCGACAGAGTAGAACTGCCTCATAGGGTTTCCAAGGAGTGGCTGGTGGATTCAAACTGCCAACCTTTTGGTTGGCAGCCATAGCTCTTAACCACTGTGCCACTAGGGCACCGTTAAGGGTAGAGTCCTTGTAAATTCCCCTGATCTTAGCATTTATTAATGGTTAGCAAATTACGTTGATCAATCAAAATCAAAATGTGTGCATTGCCTCCTTCACCTTGAGTCCTAGGTGGTGGGAGCTTTCCCTATCTATTCAACCCCTGTTTGTTTATTCATACAGGTAAGAAACTTTGATATGCGTAACATGTGATAAATTTATTAGCATTATTTAGAGCTACTGTCTATTAACAGATGACTATTTGACACTAGCTACTACCCATCTGTCAAGTTTGTCCTACTGTGATGGTCTGTGTGTTGCTGTGATGCTGGACACTGTGCTCCCAGTATTTCAAATACCAGCAGGGTCACGCATGGTAGACAGGTTTCAGCAGAGCTTACAGAGTAAGACAGACTAGGAAGAAAGGCCTGAAGATCTACTTCCAAAAATTAGCCACTGAAAACCCTACGGATCACAACAGAACATTGTCTGATCTAGTGTTAGAAGATAAGCCCCGTGGGTCAGAAGATACTCAAAATACATAGTGGCTGCAACCATGGACTCGACCATACCAAGGATCATAAAGGTGGCACAGGACCAAGCAGCGTTTCATTCTTTTTCACATGCGGTTGCTGTCTAAGTCAGAGCCAACTCAACAGCAACGAACAACAACATTTGACACCAGGCCTAATGTTTTACATACATCATTGTATTCAATTTTAGCTTAACAAAGATCATTTGAGATAAGGATTGCTCTCCCCACTTTACAGAGAGGTTAAGTAAGGGGCCCACCATCACACAAGTGGTTAAGTGGCTGAGGTGGGATTCATACCCACATTCATCTGACTTCAAAACCTGCAATGCCTAAATGGCAAGAGAAACAACAGAGATTTGAAAGGTTAAAATAACATAAGATATGAGACTAACACTGTCCATAGCACATAATAAATTCTCAAAAATGATTGCTACTGGGATCATTATGATTGTTATCATTGTTACCTCATTATTATTATAGTTCAAACCCTCTGACTCTTCAAATCCAATTTCCAAGTCTAAAAAATACCTATAGTGTTAAAATTATAAGTAAAACTTAAATGCCCTAAACTAATGACAGGATGTAAAATGACAATAATCCAACAAGTTAATAAACATGTTATCAAAATGCAGAAAAAACTAATGAATTTAAATAACAACTATCTCTGAAAGTTGAAAAATTATTCATGTGATTTCACACCCTGATCAATTTTTTCATGTGCTATCTACATAAGAAGTATATTTATTCCCATTGAACAGAAAATGTTGAAGATGAACATTGCATGACCAAGCAATGGTAGGACAAACTGGTAACAATGTCTCTGGACTATAAGGGACTAGTATTTCTCGTTGTGCATATCAAAGACCATATTCTATCTTCATGATGGGCATATTCCAAGTTGATTTGTACATCAGAATGGCAGGCAGATTGATAAGGAAGCTATTAAACACTGAGTCACTTTACCTAGAAAGACTGTGAAATTTTCCCTCTATAGAAGTGCAGACAATTTCCGACTACAAACAAGCTGCATTTCAAAAACAGGTCAGCCACTTGGTGTCTGGCACTCCAAATGCTCTTGCCCACATTCACATTGTGTGGTTAGGTCCTGGGGCCAGCCCACAGAAGCCTATGACATGCACAATGCAGCTAAAGTGCCCTCTAATCACAGTGACCTACACTGTGGACTGCAACGGGACAGCGCTGCTGGGATAACAACCCCGGGCGGCAGCCCTGGCAACAGATGCGAGTCACCTTCCACCTCTAACCTGCTAACCAGGAAGTAGGACCCAGCTTATCTGTGACCTGGGACAGTGGTTCTGGTAGAGGAAAGGCTAGAGGGATGGTGAAGGGCATCATCAGGGATTCCAGAAGAGAACAACTAGGGAAGGGTAGAAACTCTTGGAAATTCCAAGAATACGTCCTGTTCTGTGTGGTTCCTGTCCCAGTTCCCTAGGGTTTACTTCTTCCAAGGGCTTCTGTGGGATTACCTCTTCCCCCTTGAACACAGAGAAGACAGTCTCAGTTTTCTCTGTCCATCTTTAAGCACTTTTGAAAAGTGTTTTATTGCATCAAATGTTTCTTCAAAATGTAGGCTACAAACACTTTATGGTATGAGGATGGGCACAGATAACTCAAGCCCTTATAATGGACCACTCTTTGATACCTGGCTTTCTGTCATTCATCCCCCCACCCACAACCCTTGCTTAGGTTATAACATGCCCAGTTCCTCTGCAGGAATTATCTCCCCCATTGGTGGGACTATGAATGAAGATGTCCTGTCATCCCCTGGCCAAGGGGCAGGCTGAGACCCAAACCCGGCCTAATCTTTCTTGGAACTTTGATTCTTGGGTAGAGTGATACAGAATGAGGAGAGGAAAAAA
Source organism: Trichechus manatus latirostris (assembly GCF_000243295.1). Lineage (NCBI taxonomy): Eukaryota > Metazoa > Chordata > Mammalia > Sirenia > Trichechidae > Trichechus > Trichechus manatus. The sequence continues at coordinate 3,370,544 of NW_004444083.1, read as the reverse complement.
AAAAAGTGACATCCCCTAATAACTATCAATAATCAATTTACGAATGTGTGTATTTATTCAATAAACATTGTCAAGCACGATTCCAGGGACTAGGGATTCAGCAGTGAGCAAATTAGACAAAAACCCTTGCCCTTGGGAAGCTTACCTTCTAATGAAGGGAGACAGACAATAAAATATAAAATAAATAAATTATGTAGTAGGTTTTTCACAATAGCCAGAAAGTGGAAATAACTCAACTGTCCATCAACAGATGAATGGATAAACAAAGTGTGGTATATACATACAATGGAATACTATGCATTCATAAAAAAAGAATGAAGTTCTTATACATGTTATAACATGGGTGAACCTTGAAGACATTATGCTAAGTGAAATAAGCCAGACACAAAATGACAAACAGTGTATGATTCCACCTCTATTAGGTAACTAGAATAGGCAAATTCATAAAGACAGAAAATAGAATAGAGGTTATCGGGCATAGGTGGAACGGGTAATAGGTAGTTACTATTTAATGGCTATACAGTTCTGTTTGCGATGATAAAAAAAAGATCTGGAAATAGACAGTAGTGAGAGTTACACAACACAGTGAATGTACTCAAGGCCAGAGAATTGTACACTCTAAAATGGCCAAAATGGTCAAATCATGCTATGTTTATTTTACCACAATAAAAAAAAATATTTTAAAAAAATGTAATAAGTTAAAGGGCACTAAGTACTGTTGGAAAATATAGACCAAAGAAGGGAGATAGGAAGGGAGCAGGGTGAGGTTCCAACTGCAGTCAAGTAGTAGCAAACTCTAACAACAATGAAGCCGTGAAACATAACATGGAGGAATCTGGAGGGCATTATGCTGAGTGAATTTAGTCAGTCACAGAAGGACAAATATTGTATAAAACCACTATTATAAGAACTCAGGAAAAGGTTTAAACACAGAAGAAAACATTCTTCAATGGTTACGAGGGTGGGGAGGGAGAGTGAAGGTTATTCACTAACTAGATAGTAGACAAGAATTATCTTAGGTGAAGGGAAGGACAGCACACACTACAGGGGAAATCAGCACAACTGGACTAAGCTAAGAAGTTTCCTGAATACAATCAAACACTTCGAGGGACAGAGTAGCAGGGGCGGGGGTCTGGGCACATCTGGGCCAATGGGCATAACAAAGTTTATTAAGAAAATGGTCTGCATCCTACTTTGGTGAGTAGCGTCTGGGGTCTTAAAAGCTAGCAAGCGGCCATCTAAAAATGCATCAATTGGTCCCAACCACCTGGAGTAAAGGAGAATGAACAACACCAAAGACACAAGGAAAGTATTAGCTCAAGAGACAGAAAGGGACACATAAACCAGAGACTCCATCAGCCTGAGACCAGAAGAACTAGATGGTGCCCAGCTACCACCAATGACCGCCCTGACAGGGAACACAACAGAGAGTTCCTGATGGAGCAGGAAAAAGGTGGGGCACAGAGCTAAAATTCCAGTAAGAAGACCAGACTTAATGGTCTGACTGAGACTGGAGGAACCCTGGAAGGCATGGCCCCCGGATTCTCTGTCAGCTCAGAACTAAAACAACTCCCAAGGCCAACCTTCCAAAGATTGGACTGGACTGTGGGACATAAAATGATACTCGTGAATAGTGTGCTTCTTAGCTCAAGTAGATACATGAGACTTAATGGGCGGCTTCTGCCCAGAGGTGAGATGAGAAGGCAGAGAGGGTTAGGAGCTAGATGAATGGACATGGGAAATCAGGGGTGGAAAGGAGGAGTGTGCTGTCACAGTAAGGGGAGAGCAATTAGAGTCACATAACAACGTATGTATAAATTTTTGTATGAGACACCAACAAAATGTAAACTTTCACTTAAACTACAACAATAAACAAAAAAAATATAAAAGAAGCTTGAAAAAAAGAAGTAGCAAATTCTGAAAATACTTTGTAACTGGAGTCAAAGGATTTGCTGATGGATTGGATATGAAATGTGCTTCTAAGTTTTTGGATTAAGCCACTATTTGGAGAAAATTGTCATTCTAAGAAGACTGCAGGGATAGTGAGTTGGGGAAGTGGGAGACTGGGGGGTCATTTGGAGACATGTTAAGTTTGAGCATCTATTAGACACCCAAGCAGAGATAATACAGCAAGAACTAGGCTACTAGACTGGAGTTCAGGAGAGAGGTCTGGACTGGAACTATCAATATAAAATTTCAGAGTCATCAGCATGTAGATGGTGTGGTATACTAATTTTCTATTGCTGCAGAGCAAATTACCACAAACTTGGGGGCTTAAAACAAACCCCATTTATTATCCCACAGTTCTGTGAGTCAGACATCTGGACACAGTGTGACTGAGTTCCCTGCTCAGGGCCCCACACACTGAAATCAAGGTGTCATCTGGAGCTACTATAAAGTCTTGGGTCCTCTTCCTAGCTCACTGGTTGTTGGCAGAATTCAGTTCCAGACTATAGAACTGAAGTGCTTGTTTTATTACTGGCTGTTGGTCAGGGGTCACTCTCAGGTCCTAGAGGCCACCCACAGTTTCCTACCACCTGGCTTTCTCTACAACATGGCAGCTGTCATCATCAAGGCCAACAAAAGAATCTTTTTCTCTTAGAATCTCTCTGACTCCAGGAAGAGCCAGTCATTTCTCTTAAGAACTCATCTGTTTAGGTCAGGCAAACCCAGAATAATCTCCCTTTTGATGAACTCATAGTCAACTCACATCCCATCATAGGCATAGTCCCGCCCATACTCAAGCAGAGGGGATTATACCAAGATGTGTATAGCAGGGAAGGAAATCTTGGGGACCTTCTAAGAATTCTGACTACTACAGATAGTTATCTAAAACCTTGGAATTAGTTGAGATCACCAAGTTGAATGTAAATAGAAAATTAGTTCTTCCTACTTAGTCCCCTAGGGCTGCTCTGTCCCTATCTTTTTTGGCCTGGTTCTCTAGCCTTCCCTTTAGATCTGAGAGTTGCCCCAAATCCTTGCTACTTACAGCAGCCAGGGAAGATTTCTGTTGCTTATAGCCAAAGAGGTCTAATTGATTCTCCTCTGGGTGACTCTTATGTCTGAGAATCACTGCCTCAAACCAACAGAGTAAGGTTGAGACACAAAGAAAGGATAATGGATCTTTTGTACCTCAAGTTCTGAAATAAGATGTGTCTACGTTTCCAAGAAAATCCAGCCTCAAAGATTCTCTTAGTATTTGCTCAATGGAAATTGCTGAGCCTCTGACTTTAGAATGTGGGAATATGGTGAACAGTGTTCTTAAGTCTTCTTCAGAAGATCTTAATAGATTTTACTTCTGCATCAGTGAAAACTAGTCCCTCTCTTTTGGTTCCTCACCAAGAGTCTCTCTTAGGTGAGTTGGATAGAGAAGCAAGTGGAAAATGCAGTAGAAAGAGAGTGTGATGAGTGTAGGGAGAAAGGCTCACGTAACCAGAGACCCCTCATCTCATCCCTACCTTCTCACAACTCTGCTTTTAAAAAAGCAGTCAAGTACAGAAACGAAAGCACACATTTTTGAAGGAAAGGAATCTGAGTTCAAATTCTGACTCTTCCATTCACCACCCATGCAACTTTGAGCTCATTGCCTAATCTTTCTGCATTTCATTGTCCTCATCTGTCAGATTCAATAATATTACCTTCCTCCTTGGGTTATTGAAAGGATTAAATGAGGTAATGGATATAAAAGCATTTGTGTTGCTGTTGTCGTTAGCTGCCATCAAGTCAGCCCCCGACTCACAGCAGCCACATGTACAATGGTTGTGTATTGGACAACATGCAAGCTTCCACTGGCAGAGAGGTGGTGGCTATGCTTGAAGTACATTGACTGGAAATCAAACTATGGGAGCGAAAATTCTACCACTGAATCACCATTGTGTGCTAAGTAGCGTCGGCTATTGGTGTGCTATTGCGCCCGTTACTCGCTTTGAAATAGAAATGGGACAGATGACCTCCTTTTGTCTTCAGCATGGCCAAACACACACAGACCCAGGAACTTAAGAGAGAAAAGCTGTAAATAGCATGAGGTGACAGCCTGGCTTTTCCATAGCCCTTGACCTAATAGTAACTTGCTAATATTATCCAACCCTCACCTTAAGCTTCATGTTGGACTGAGCAGAATATTTGAAAATGGAAAGAAAGAAAAAAAAGAAAAACCTGCATAGTTGAGCTATGCTATGCAAATACAAACCAAGGCAATGAGATAGAAATCTCAAGTCCAGAAAAAGTAAAAGCAAATTAGAATATTAGAAACCTTTCCTTAAGCAAATGCAAATTCAGAATGATTGCACAATTTATATGACTTTGTTCCAGTTACCAAGTTCCCCTATGTCAATACAGAGAAACACCACGTAAGGTGAGCATACCATGGCGTCTGTTCTCTTGATCATTTTTAAATACACAAACTTATGGTATGATTTAAAGAATGTTATGTGATTAAACTTTGTGGATATTTTTCCACATTCATCTTAACTGTAACTCTCTCTTTTGGTATGTTTAAATCTTTCCTTATATTACCTTCTGCATATTAACTACTAAGAGTTGTGTGAAATCCAGCTTTTCATTAGTCTCCATAAATCTTACAGCTCTAATGACGAGGTGAATCAGATGGACCCCATCATGACATGGTTTGATTCAACACTTCTTCATTCCAAGGATTATCTTCATCCTAAAAGTAAAGATAGGGATGAGTCAAATATTTCCTTTTGGAGTTCCTTTTATTCACCAATACTTTAAATCACAGTGGTTAATAGTTCGGCTGCTAACTATAGTGTTGGCAGTTCAAATCCACCAGCTACTCCTTTTAACCCTATGGGGAGTTCTACTCTGTCCTATAGGGTTACTATGAGTTGGAATCAACTTGATGGCAATGGTTTTTGTTTTTTGGTTTTTTAAATAAATTGGCTGCTTTGATGTTGCTGTTAGTTGCTACTACCTTTCTCTAAAAGACAAAGGTTAAATATATATGAAACTCATTGTCTTAGTCATCTAGTGCTGCTGTAACAGAAATACCACAAGTGGATGGCTTCAACAAAGAGAAGTTTATTTTCTCACAGTCCGGTAGGCTACAAGTCCAAATTCACAGCGCCGGCTCCAGGGGAAGTGTTTCTGTCTCAGTTGGCTATGGAAGAAGGTCCTTGTCATCAGTCTTCCCTTGGTCTGGGAGCATCTCAGTGCAGAAACCTCAGGTCCAAAGGATACGCTCTTCTCCCAGCAGTGCTTTCTTGGTGGTATGAGGTCCCCCGTCTCTCTGCTTGCTTCTCTCTTATATCTCAAAAGAGATTGGCTTAAGACACTACCTAATCTTGTAGATCTCATCAATATAACTGCCACTAATCCATCTAATTGCATCATAGTGATAGGATTTACAACACACAGGGAAATCACATCAGATGGCAAAATGGTAGACAGTGATACAATACTGAGAATCATGACCTAGCCAAGTTGACAGATATTTGGGGGGGACCTCATACCACCAAGAAAACAATGCCAGGAGCAGAGAGCGTCCTTCGGACCTGAGGTTCCTGCACTGAGATGCTCCCAGGTCAAGGGAAGACCGATGACAAGGACCTTCCTCCAGAGTTGACCGAGAGAGAAAGCCTTCCCCTAGAGCCGGCTCCCTGAATTCAGACTTCTGGCCTACTGGACTGTGAGAGAAGAAACTTCTCTTTGATAAAGCCATCCACTTGTGGTATTTCTGTCACAGCAGCACTAGATGACTAAGACACTCATCCTGTCATTTTCTTGGGTATGAACCCCCAAAACCCAAGTCTTCCATGTCATGGAGTTCAAAGACATTTCAGGCAACAAAGAAAGGCTGAAGGTCTAGAACAAATTTTAAACATGATTGGAAGTTCTCTAGACCCCCAATGATATGTTCTGACCTTCATCCAAGCTTCACCTTAGTTAAATTATAATATGAATCAGATAGGAAAAAAAAATTGCATGCCTCAATAAAGCAGAGAGGGAGGAATTTTAGCAATCAAAAATGCAAGTGTACATTGGGGGAAATGATTAAAGCAATATTTGTTGTTTGAATTCCTAACCTCTACTTCCCACAGTAATTTGTAAGGGCTTAGAGGGAGAACGAAAACTAAAAAACTGTAGAAAGGTAATTTAGGAAATGAGACTATTTTGTAATTTTTCTATATTCTGTACATGAGATTCAACAAGTAAATACAGTAAGTGTTTTGGGGCCAAATCAACTGGGCTCATGAGTCAGTGGGCCATTGATCACATCTGCCATTTTGTCAGCTGTCTAACTCCACCAGCCCATTACACAAACTACTGACAATGCATTTCATGATACTCAGGGGTTGCAGTGGAATGGTTAATTTTGCTTCCTAAGCAATGCCTAATTTAACTCAAAAATGAAAGAAAAGCGTTAAATTAGAGATCAGAAAACTGTTGCATATATATACACTATTTGACTCTCAATATTTGCACAGGTATTTATTTCTCTACCTCTCCCCTTCTACATTTTCATCCCATTTCATTTTCTCTTCCTTTTTTCTTATATTTATGGTGAGACATCAAAAATCTCATGGATGTTGTTAAAAACCAAAGAGCTCGTTCACTCCAAGCTCAGATTATTTAGGATTAAGAATACCTTTTCTATAGTTTCCTCACATTTCCTGGGAATTATTTAAGATGTAATAATCCACAAAGTCCACCACTGTGTAAAATTCATTCCATTGAGTTTTCTCTGACTCAAATGCAGAAATTGACTCCAGTTGTTGACCCAGGGTGTTCATAACTTAAAACCAACAGGAAGCCTAGTAAAGTAATGAAGAAGAGGGAGTGGGTAAGGAAGGCGATTAGATGCCAAGAAATAAAGCCCTTTTGATGGTAAAAAGAAGTCCAGCAACCACAAACCGATAGGGAAGGCCCTGGGGCAGCCCTCCCAAAGAGATGCCAACAAGGAAAGCTAATTCTGAATTTATCGGAAGCGACTGCTGGCCAATGGAGGGTGGAGGCCAAGTGGAAGAGCAGAGAAGCAGCTTAGGATGGCAGAAGCAGAACATCCCTGCAGTTGAACTCCAGTGCAGTCCCGGATTTGATATGAACAGCCGAATGGCCAACCCAGTGCCACTCATTTCATCTCCGAGTCTTGGCTGCCTTATCTGTACAATGTTGTTATTGTTAGGTGCAGTCGAGTCATTTCTAACTCATAGCAATCCTGTGTACAACACAATGAAACACTGCCTGGTCCTGCGCCATCCTCACAATCCTTGTTATGATTGAACCCATTGTTGCAGCCACTGTGTCACTCCATCTCATTGATGGTCTTCCTCTTTTCCACTGACCTTCTACTTTACCAAGCATGACATCCTTCTCCAGGGACTGATCCCTCCTGATAACATGTCCAAAGTATGTGAGACATAGTCTCACCATCCTTGCTTCTAAAGAGCATTCAGGCTGTACCTCTTCCAAGACAGATTTGTTTGTTCTTTTGGCAGTCCATGGTATATTCAATATTCTTCACCAACACCGTAATTCAAAGGTGTCAATTCTTCTTTGGTCTTCCTTATTCATTGTCCAGCTTTTGCATGCATATGAGTTGATTGAAAACACCATGGCTTGGGTCAGAAGCACCTTAGTCGTCAAGCTGACTTGTTTGCTTTTTAACACTAGCTGCCTTATCTGTACAATGTAGATAATAAAAATGTACCCCTGAGAATTGTTCTGAGGCTCAAGTGAAATCAGGCAGTGATGGCCTTAGTGAAGTGGAAAGTGATTTACAAATGTTAGCTCTTATTATTCTTTGCTGGACTTGTGGCCCAACCTTATGATCTTTGTGTGGAAACACAGAACAAGTCTCTGCATCCGTGTAGTACAGTTTAGGTGGCCCCATGGAAATTTTCAGAAAAGGAGTCTTTATTCCTAATTCGTAAGAGAAACTTAGTGCTGATTCTCATTACACTGCAAGCTATGAAAACTTATTTTCTGGAATTCCTAGCTCTCTTTCCCTAGCCTATCCAATCCTCCTCTGAGAAATATTTTCCTTTTCCCTCCTTCTTTGCTTTGTTTGTTCTCCTTGACTCAAAACCTGATCCCACTAATAAAAAACACTAATAAACCCATTGTATCAGTTACATTAGATTTTTTAAATCTACGAGACTTAAATGATGCAGAACGTATGATTTGCTTATCTGGAAGTTTTGATAAGGGTTGGACGATCCAGTGGCTGTTCAATGTCACGAAACACTAGGTCCTTTCTGTCCTTCTACTCTTCTAAACACAATGTCAGCTTCAGCCTAAGGTAGTTTCATTGTGGTTATAGGATGGCTACTCCTAACAGTTAGGGTCTGTGCTTCCTTGTTCATGTTCACAGAGGGGGAACTGGATGGGGACAGGGAAGGGAGGAAGAGGAAGACACTCTCCCTTAGCCACTGAATCAAAGCCTTCTCGTCTGTCTGATCAGACCAACATATGCTGTTTACCCCCGAGCTGTCACACAAGTAATGCTATGCTCTGAGTTCTTGAACCAATTGCTGATAAGGAGAAGATTATATGATTGGCTGAGGGTAATCAGGGCACCTTCTTCCCTGGAGCTGGGTCAGTCCTCAACCTCCATTGCTGCTACACATGGTCCAGGGGTGGCGGGGAGGGGGGAGTGCAGTGGAATGGATATTGTAGAGTCCACCACAATGTCCAATACACCTCAAAGGAAAATATCATGGATGATGCCTCTTGTGTCACTTCTGCCAGAGATCTCTGTATTTTAGCAAATGAGGAAACAAGACAAAGGAATGAACATCTGAAATTTTAGATTTTAGCCAATTAGAAAAGGTTCCCTCAATAACCCTGATGTCATATCCTAGAGATGACAGACCAGATTTGGAAGGCAAGGAGACTTCTCCTCAAAGCCCATGTTAAGGAAGGAAAAGTTCTGGGGTATAGGTCAATCCAAAAGGAGTTTTACCCAAAGAACTGTTGTCAAATGAGAACAGCTCAGAAAGAGAGATGATAGCTTAGGGGTACGGGCAGAAGGCCTTAGAAACAAAACCAAGGCCACGAATGACAAAATGAAGACACAATGAAGATGTAAATGTTAATCAAGTATGGAAGTTGGGGGTCAAGTCCATGGGGTGAGAAAGTTCAGAAATTAAATCAGAAAGAGCTGGGCATGAGTCATTTGGGGCTAGAGGAGCCACTGCTCCAATACTCCATCAGTTCTGAGGTAGGATTTATAACTACCACATAAGAAAGGGAGATGTTCTCTCTTGCTTTGACTCCAGTGTGCTCTTACTGCTTTCTGTATCACTTTGTAAGTATTGTATTTTACGCAAATAATGCATGCCTTCTGTATTTGTTTGCCAACAGCTCCCTCCCACACGAGGTATTTTCATAAGTGCTGCTATGCTAATTTTTTTTTACAGCAACCTGGTTTGCTTTGTTTGCTGTAAAAAAAAATTAGGTTGCTGTAAAAAAATTAGCATAGCAGCACTTACCAAAATATCTCGTGGGAGGAGGGAGCGCTTGGTAAACAAATGTAGAAGCTTCACTTTATTTGCATAAAAATACAGTATGTATACAACTCAACAAACTGGATAAACTATCTCTACCAAGAGGATATACTACATTTATATTCAGCATATTTACAGCCTTGGAAAAGCTATGGCGTAGTTCTATTTTGTCCTATAGGTTTGCTATGAGCCAAAATCAACGGCAATGGGTTTGGTTTTGGTTAATAACATTTATTAAAATATTTTGTTGAATTAGAAGGAACATCTTCTAAATTGTCTTCCACTTTAGTAGAAGAGTCCCCTGTTTTGGTGGGATTTGTAAATAGTAATTAGGCTTGCTAGTCAAGATAAGTCTGGTTTGGGTGTTGCGTAAACAAGCAGGTCATCCTCTGTATTAATCATAACTCTCTGAGTTGCAAATATGGAATAAGCTCTTGTGTAAAAGAAAATCCCACATTTCTAGAAGGTCTAAAAACATCACTAGCTTCTAGCACAGCTAGAGTCAGAGCCTAAATAATGTTACCAAACTCCATCTCTCCACTCCTCCCCTCTCTTGATCTTCCTTGACTTCGTTCTTCAAACTATGTCTCTCCAAGATGACCTCCAGGAGCTGAGAACCACATCCTCTCAGCTTAGCAACTCCGCTGTAACACAGTTAGCTCCAACTGCACTATTCTAGGGGATGCAGGGCTCGGTTCAAATGAACCCATGTGCCCATCTCTGAACCAATCACTGTGGCCATGGGGCAGGAGGACTCTGCGTCATGTAATCAGGGGAGGGGTGGCCACTGTGACAGCCAGCCCCAGAAGGTTCACATGCAATGGGCAAGGCTAACACCAAAAGGAAAACAAAGGGCTCTTCTCAGAAGGATACTGGAAAAGCATGCTGGGCATTGAGAGGCCAGAGTTACCACAGTCCAACATATTCTCTGGGTCTTGATCTTCACCCCATGACTTCTTCTAAGAGAATTTAAATGTGTTCGGTGACCCTTCTCCTTGAATATAAAATCATGGTAATTCCATCCATGCATATCAGAGTAATATAAGAAAAATCACCTACTCGATTGTTTACAAGTTCCGCAAATTTAATATAACAGAATGTTGAATAATCATCATGATAAAAAAGATCAGGAACACTGCTGTGATGAAAGTTTTCACTAACCTCCAATGAAGTTTCACCTAATTAGATGGTAATCACATGTATCTAGCACACGGTGTTCACACATACAGAAAAAGGCAAAATAAATATTTGATCTGAGTACCGGTCATCCTGGCTGGGTTCTCCTTTTAGACACAGAAGTCTTCAAAGGAAGGACTTTTTTTTTAACCTAAACACGTTTGTATGTGCGTTGTGCCTTTATGATTAGCTTTGAAGAATTAAAAAAAAAAAAAAAAAAAGCCACCAAATCAGACCATATAAGCAGAAATGTGTTCCAGCGTGCCTAAATGGCTTTCAAAGAATTCTCCGTTAAAATTCTGCTTTCAACAGCAACAAGTGAGCAGAGCTGGTGGGGCATAACCGTATTTGTTTCATTGACAGATTTTACTGCTATCTGTTATCCTGCTGAGGATTTCATTTGTGGTTTCTCACAGAGCAATTAAAGACATTGTGCCTTAGATACATAGCTCGATTGTTTACTTGAAAGTCGTTTGGTTAATTAGAAACCACTACATTAATACGCCTAACTCTTGGAAACGATCCTACTCAGCCAAACACTAATTTTCTATAACTTCATCCTCGCATCTTTGAGAAACTTCCCGCCATGAAAAATATCATTGCACAGGAAGGCCTACAGAATATTTCCTATCTGATATGTTCACCGAGGAATAAATAGCAGTTACATTACTCTTGTTAGAACAGGAAGTGTTTACTTATATGCAAGTGAATCACACATATAAAAATATGTCACAAAATGGTTGCAATAACAAGCCCAAAAACCCTTACCTGAAAGAGAAAATGAAGTCCCTAGAAACCTAAAATTCAAGATGATTTACACTAACAAAATTAATTATATTTT
>NW_004444083.1:3306379-3358960 GCF_000243295.1 Trichechus manatus latirostris | reverse complement strand
CCCTCAAAAAAAAAAAAAAAAGCAAGGCTTCTTTTTGGGAAATGAATATTCCAATATAAATCTCCCCAAATAACTTGGCCCTAAGCCCAAAAGAAAGCGAGAAGCAAATTGCAGCCTGTTTGTGGAGCTGTCTGAACTGCCATTGCTGTAATCGCCTGTACCCCCAGGGACGCCTGACCTTGCTTATCTGAGCATGAGCGCCTGGCCGAGTTCAGTCTGGACCTCCCCGTATCTAACGGAGCCGGCTCACAATGTAAGCAGGGCCTCTCCACGCAGGCGGCCTGGCTTGCATATGCACCACCTTTGCAGCCCTGTGACAAATGCTTGGATTATCAGGGTGTTGCACACCCAAGTCCCTAGGGACATGAGGGAAGTCAGTTGGTCTTAGGTCACAGGAGAAAGCAAGCCCATGTACCCTGGGTTCTTTTATTTCAGCTTGTCTCTCTGACTCTTTCACTTCCTATTAGTGAAGATCAGAAGCGAGTAGAAGAATAGTGATTGCAATTTTCTATTTGGGGAAGAAGAAGGAATTTTACAGTGGAATACATGTATCTAGTTCTCATACCATATATATCCCTATTTGGATACATAATCTTACCAAACATAAAATAAAAAAGAGTTGCAAACAACTTCGCTTACAAGCCGTGCTTCATAAATGAAAGATACGTGGTCTACATTTTAAGGGTAGGGTAGGGTCTGTGTCTCTTTGAGGGTATGGACAGTGTCCTGCCTACCATTCTATCTCCAATGCTGGGACATGCCTGGAACATAAATATTTGTCCTATGAATGATTAAACAATAGTTCTCAGAAGTATGTGATTCATAACAGAAGCTCGGCTCACATTTATCTCCATCGAGCCTCTCCCTCCTGCTGTGGCAGTCTTTTGGAGAAGGAAGTTCTAATCTGTGTCTCCCAGAGTGAAAGAAGCTTGTGTGCAGCCTCGATGTGATCCCAGTACCATCAGATGCAGAATGTGCTTTGTGCGGTTTGGAGAAGGAAGTAGCCTTTGGGCTGGATTGCACTTTTCAGCCACGAATGATGGAAGGGAAAGATATCTCAGGAGCGGGAAAGAGTACCAAAATCACATGGGTGAAAAGCTGGATGGGGTGTCCAGAACACAAACCGTAGTGGAAAACCTGTAGGAGAAAAGTCCTGGAGGTTCTCAAAACCCAAAACTAATTATTCTTGTATGGTCGGCTCCCCCAAGTTAGCTCAGATGTCAGATTGGATGTGTGCATGAGATGACTTGCCACAGTGCCAGAAAGTAATACTATAACATGATCTATCCCTGTTTCAGCCTGTTTCCCTCTCACTGGGCACAGGGCTTCAAAACCTGGGTAGGCTGTGCTCAGCTGGTGGCCATTAGGAGCCGTGTGCCTGCTGGTAATCCTTTTAGAGGCTTCTACTTCATCAGTTACCAACCATCATGAAGATGGCGCAGGACCAGGCAAAGTTTCATTCTGCTGTACGGGAGGTCGGCATGAGTTGGAGGTGACTTGAGGGCAGCTAACAACGACTTAATCCGTCTTCACTTTAGGCTTCTCCGAGGAGAATTAGACATTAAGTTTTACATGTCTGAGAGCTAATTAGACTTATAAGGACACAGCATAGCGGTTCAAGAAATGTCATGGATGTCTGATTGTTCAAAGCAGACAATCAGAGGCCTTGAAGCCTATTTTTTCAAAAGTCATTGCTTTGGAAAACAGAAGTCCAAATCATAAGTTGAGGACCTTACACAGTCTTGCATGAAAGATTGGCTGTTCAAACCCACCCGTGGCTCCTCGGGAGAAAGACCTGGTGATCTGCTCCCATAAAGATTATAGTCAAGAAAACCCTGTGGGGCAGTCCTGCTCTGTCACATGGTGTTCCTGTGAATTGAAAATGACTCAACCACACCAGGCGACAACAACAGACTGGTGGGTTTAAGTTATTTAATTTTTTTCTTTCTATCCTATCTTGCCTTAATCACAAATTAAATTGTGAAAAAGTGGTAAAGTATATTTTTATTTTTGTTTTATGTATTCATGCCCTGCCTTGTTTCAAAGATGTTTTTAGAAATTATTAAAAGGTATGCTTTTTAATAGCTTTCAAGCAGCCATCTAAGACGCGACTACTGGTTTCTATTCATCTGAAACAAAAGAAAAAGAAGAAACCCAAGAGTCAGAGAAGGAACTGGGCTACAGGACCAACTGTCTGTCCATGAACTACGGCCTCCTCCACCTTGAGACCAGAAGAACTAGATGGTGCCCGGCTACCACTACGGAACGTTCTGATCAGGGACACCATAGATGGATCCTGATAGAAATGGAGAAAAATGTGGAACAGAACTTCAAATTCTTAAAGAATCCAAACTTAACGGACCTATTGAGGCTGGAGGAGTCCCTGAGACTATTGCCCTGAGTCACTCTTCAAACCTTGAATTGATACTATCTCCTGCAGTCACCTTTAAACTAAGTAATAGTTTAGCTCAAAAAGTAAAGATTGTCATCCTTTAGTATTGCATTCTTTTTAAAGAAATGTCTATATAAGACCAAAGGACAATAGACGAGAAAGATAGGGGGCAGAGAGTTTAAGTCAATGGGAGTAAAACAACTAGAATAGAAACAACAAGGATGTTGACACAATGTGAAAAATGTCACCAAAGTCAATGACCCTTATGTTGAATGGGAGCAGGTTTTGCTGTGTATGTTTTCACCAAAAAGAAAATAAAATATTTTAAAAAGTATGCTTTTTAAGACATCATACTACAATATTACTAATGATACCAAACCTGTTGCCATAGAGTCAATTCCGCCTCATGGCAACCCCACGTGTTACATATTAGAACTGAGCTCCGCAGGGTGTTCTTGGCTATAACCTTTTTGGAAGCAGATTGCCAGGCCTTTCTTGCACAGTGCTGTTGGGTGGATTCAATCAGCCAACCTTTCGATTCACAGCCAAGCAAAAACCATTTGTGCCACCCAGGGCCCTTGTTTGTTAGTGATTGAATATACTGTGGCTTACAGCTCCCCAAGCATCTTGCCCTGGACTTCCCACACACAGATCGACTTTTAGCAGAGGAATAACTGCAACACAGGAGTCCCTCCCAGAGAAACAAATAAGAAACCACAGCTGCAAACAGCGAGGGTTGCTTCCCTCTAATTTATAAAAAAATAGATTACACACTCTTGATCCAGATACTACTTTTATATTTGAACTACATGTTTACGTAAGGAAAATTCTTTCCCACCAAACTCCAAGTTTGTGTCTCACCTTACAGATGACCCACCTCCTTATTGAAGTCTTGGTGAGGATCAGAATCCGCTTTACCCTAAGTGTCCACAGCCAAACAGAGTTCATGATTTCTTTCCCTTTAGCATAAGTTCTCATTGCCCAATGAGAAAATTGTTTAAAAAAAAAAGAAATGGACAATTCAATGCTGAGCTAGGTTGGCACAAACAGTTAATCCAGAGGCTCCTAACCAAAAGGTTCACAGTTCTAACCCACCCAGAGTCGCCTCGGAAGAAAGGCCAGGCAGTCTGCTTCTGAAAGGTCACACCCTAGAAAACCCTATGGAGCACAGTTCTACTCTGCAACGCATGAGGTCACCATGAGTTGGAATCAACTCAACAGCAACTGGTTTAGTCCTACAGTCTTCACTTAACATTTTACTAGTCTTGCACCAACCTCTTTTTTTGGAATTTCATTTTCTTTTTTTTAAATTTAAGAACTAGCCCAAATATTTCCTCCTAAGAGTTCCTTTTTTTTCAATCATATCATAAAATCAAATTTACTTTGTTCATTTATATAACTATTTTGAAGGTCTTTAGAATTTGATCATCTCTCTCCCAAATCCCTGCTGTGGGAAAAAAAATATGTAACTATGTTTCCTTCCCTATCTCTGCCATAATTAGCATGGAGTACGTGACCCCTGCCAAGTGTGCCATTCTGCTGGTGGAACATGTGACCCGCCCAGGCTGGAATAAACCTGGTGTTGGCATAGCGCTGTGACCGCGACTACTCATCTGGTCTACCTCCTTAAAGGCTCTGAATCTCCTACGACCTTATCAGTTGATTCTACGAGGTCCAGATAAGTATATACAAAAATCTGAACAGGTTCTTTAACTCAAGATTTTATAAACAGTCAATTGAAAATGATGAGACACAAACTATGAAATAAAAAATACTAGAGACAGATGGTTAATTAATTAGTAGAAGCATGTGAACACACACACACACACACACAAGCAACAGGACCACAACTACCACCGCCACACCCAGAAAACAAACTATAGATACTGCACTGTAAAGTTCTGGTATTTGCTTCTAAGCCTTTCTTAGTAAGGAATTGGTGAGAATTCTTAGCCAGGTGGAGCTAAGGGTACATCCTTTCCTGCTATCTTGTTCCAATTCTGTTACCTGAAGCCCCTGTTGTAAGGGTTCTAGACTTATTTGCACCAGGGGGCTGGTTCTTTGTATTAGGGTATTTTAATATCAGCTGCAAAGGATTCTCAGCCTGCAATTGCTTTAAGTGGCAATTCTAAATACATGGTCTTTATCAACCATATGGAGTCCCCCGGGTAGTGCAAATGGTTAACATACTGCCTGCTAACTGAAAGGTTAGCAGTTCAAATCCACTTAGAGGTGCCTCAGAAGAAAGGCCTGGTGATCTACTTCCAAAAGATCACAGCCATTGAAAATTCTGTGGAGCACAGTTCTATTCTGACATACGTGGGGTCAGAATGAGTCAGAGTCAACTTGTATGGCATTTGGTTGGTTTATCAACCATATTCCTGGTACAATTGCTTTCCTTCAATACCCTCTGGAATGCTGATCACTTGTTTGACATGGGCATGTGACTGGGCTTGCAAGGCCTTGATTCTGCACCCTGAGTGACCTCAGCCCTTGAGCTGTCCAGCCTTCTACGAGCAGCTGAGTGTTTAGAAGGATTTTTAAAGCAACTGGCTTTAACTTCCAGATTGGATCCAAACTGAAAGTGGTTTCCCAGACATGTGGAATTCATAGACCTCTTGATAGTTCCTGGACAGCTCCTTAAACATGCTCCTTGAGACCCATGTTCAAGGTTTTACAGTTTAACCCCTTTGTCCTCATTATCACATAGGCAACCCCAGGGATTCTCAACCATGGTGTCAGGGCGCAGTATGTATATTAGTAAGACATAATGTGTTGCAGATAATTCATTACTGAAATTATAGAATGATGGACTTCTTTAACCTTTTGGTGACCCATGGACGTATGTTATCCCAACCATTTTTTATGCCTCTGGAGTTCTTTGGGAGTTTACTTCTCCTGCTGAAAGTATTTGCTGTCCTTCAGTGGGAACTTGCATAACGGCAAAAGGCGAAAGAAATGTTAGTTGAAGCAAAACACCTGGAGTATGAGACTTGGAAATAAGGTAGTGCAACCAGGAAGAGTGAATGGGCAAAAATTTTGCCTCTTTTGCCCTTTGTACCCCTAGATAAGCCTTGTAGTCGTATTTATGGTTTCCTGTGTGATGGTTAGGGAGCCCTAGTGGGCTTGGTTTGGGTTTTTTGTGTCATATTTGGAAATTCAAATGTTCCTCACGTAACCTAATGGAAGGCGCCCCACCATGTTTTCAGCAACCAAGGTTCACTGGGACAGATGGTTGCCCATCAATCAGCAGGCTTGAGAATGCAAAAGTTCACGGGCAACCATGTAATCCCAGATAATATTTGTCAAAATCTATATTACCAACAACCAAAAATTTAAACACACCCCATAACTCAGCATTCTTCCATTAATGAAAACACATAGTATCAAAAGAAAAAAAAAATTCAAAGCAGAAAATAATAGGGTCACCAAAGCATGTAAGTGTTACGAATTGAATTGTGTCCTCCCAAAAGATATGTAGGTATTCTAACCCTTGTGCCCTGATGGCACAGTGATTAAGAGCTCAGCTGCTAATCACAAGGTCAGCAGTTCGAATTCACCAGCCACTCCTTGTAGACCCTATGGGGCAGTTCTGCTATGACCTATATGGTCACTATTTATCGGAATCCACTCAGATCGGCAACTGGTTTGGTGGTTTTTCTTTTTTGTGTTAATGGGTCATATCAGAATAAGGTGTGTCCAAGCAAGCACAAACTTAGAGGGGTGAGGGAGGAATAGATGCCATGTGAAGATCCTCAAGGAACCGAGGAATGCTGGGAGACAAGGATATTCCTCTAGAGCCAACAGAGAGAGGGTTCCCCTAAAGCTGTTGCCCTTAATTAGAACTTCTAGCCACTTAAACTGTGAGACAATAAATTTTTGTTCTTTAAAGTCACCCACTTGTAGTATTTCTCTTAGACCAAAAAATCAAACCCTTTGCCATCGAGTCAATTCATAGCAACCCTATAGCACAGGGTAGAACTGCCTCATAGGGTTTCCAAGGAGCGCCTGGTGGATTCGAACTGCCGACCTTTTGGTTAGCAGCTGTAGCTCTTAACCACTGTGCCACCAGGGTGATAATTAAGACAGTAAGTTAGAGTCAATTCCAGGTTATTCCTACAACAGTGGCAACTTCACTCACCCTTTCTTTGGTGGAAGAGAAATACGAACTTCTGCACTGGGAATAAAACATAGCCAAAAGCCTATATTATCTATGCCATACACTCTTAATACTTGTGATGATGAGAATTTTTATTGTGTGAGGAGTGTGCTTCTTATATCAAGTAGATACATGAGTCTAAATGGGCAGCTCTTGTCCGAAGGCGAGATGAGAAGGCAGAGAGGGTCAGTAGCTGCTTGAATGGACACAGGAAATCCGGGGTGGAAAGGAGGAGTGTGCTGCTACAGTACAGGGAGAGCAACTAGGGTCATATAGCAATGTGTGTATAAATTTTTGTATGAGAAACTGACTTGAATTGTAAATTTTCACTTAAAGAACAATAAAAAAATATTTTTTAATTGAAATTAGTAACCCCCTTCAGCCTCCCTCCCACTTTGGCATTTCAGTAAAATCTGAGTGTACCCATGCAAATGTGAACTAATCGTAACCATACAATGGGGAAGAGGGGAGGTTTTAAATGTGTGAGTTGCTATTGATCAGTTTTGCCATCACCTGGACAATGTAAACCTAGAAATGTCCATTCTAAATATGACCATAAGAAATTGCCAATATTAGACCATTTCTGAGCCACAAAAACAGTAATTTCTTATGGTTTGACACAATATTATTCATATCACGTTGAAACAACCTGGGGGATAGAGTGGCAAAGATCATCCATCCTACCTGATGGATCTGCAGGTGGGGGAGGGAGGCAGCCCAGCATGCTTTTTGTTTTGTCCCATTTTTAAGCGAGAGGACTCCACCTATCCAGTGCTATGAGTATTTCCTTTTATTGTAACTCATATTTGATTATATAAATCTGAGAATACCAATGAAATTTCTTCCTCACCTCTGGACTCTTCCTAGTTACAAAAAAGTGAAACAACAGAATTTAAGAATGGTTGGTCTAAATCCTCAAGGCATGGAAAGCTATTACTTTAAGGTTTCTAAGGACAGGTCACGGAGCTCTGGTAACACAGTGGTGAAGCCCTTGGCTGCAAACCAAAAGGTCGTCAGTTCGAGCCTACCAGCTGCTCTGCGGGAGAAAGATCTAGTGATCTGCTCCCATAAAAGATGACGACCTAGTAAACCCTATGGCGCACATCTACTCTGACACGTGGGGTCACTCTGAGTAGAAATCGACTCGATGGCACTTCACCACAACAACCATTCCAGAAATCCCTCAATAGGGGAAGTTTTATTTCCTTAATGTGTTTAATTGTGTATATGGAACCAGGTCCTCTTCCACTGACAAGATCATAACAATTATGATTCCAGAACAAAGGTGTGGTGCTCAGTAGGTTAAACATTGATTGGCAAGTTCACTCTTCCTCTTTTTAGTACTAAACTGCCATAGAGCCAGAAATGCTCAGCACTTCCAATCTTGCCTTTTAATTAAAAACATTAAAAAGCTATGCATCATGGAAATGCCTTCCACAAACATTTTATCAAGTGAAATCCAATTAGGATCAGAGCACGTCTTAGGAGCTGTCTTTACCTGTTGACATTTCCAGAGGATTTCAGGCTTCAGTAAGAGAGGAAAAGAGAATACAGACAGAAGCAAAAATGCTTGCTTGGCTGTTCTTTGATTATTATGCCACAGCCATGCAATTTGTGTTTTCCATGCAACAGCGGTGATGATGGTTAACCAAAAACAACTGCATCTTAAAAGTCTTAACTAATTCGTCTTAGAGAGCAGCTTTCCAGATGTCTTAATTTAACAAATAGTAAAATAAAATACCGAGATGATCATTTTAAAGCTAATGTCCTCAACGTTCTTCTGGAATTATCTCAAGCCTTTAGAAAACCATGGCTACAGGTCAAGAAGCTGATATTACCTTTTCCTTTGAGTATTTGTACTTCCTTTCTTTCTCTCTCCTCTCCAGGCCATGTTTAACAATTTGGCACAGCATGCTAAAAATAGCTCGTATGCACTGTTTTTCCTTTTAGCTTCATGGTTACAAACTGATTTCTGATCGTCTTTGAGACTAGGAAAATCTCATGTGAATGCAGTAAGCATGTTTGATTGAAGCTCACAGCCTATTAATTAGGCACTGGATTTGGGGGCCACAGTTCTTCTAACCCCTTCAGCACAACCATTCCCACCCCCGATGTAATCATGTGTCCTTTTGGGATGTATTTCTGCCCGCGTAGAATCTGGTATTAAATGGTTCTGAGTTGCTATAGTTAGATGGACTCTATTTTTAGTAACAGTTTCCCTGAAATCCATACAGCTGCTCATTAACACTGGAAGCCTTTTTCACGTAGCGTGTATTCTCTTCCTTCCTTTTTAATGCCCAGTAGGCTTATGAGGGAAAATACAAACACGGGTTATATTTAGTTTTCTACTCAGCCATGTCAAGCCCAAGTCTAGAGGAAGTTATAAATATACTATATGGAAAATGGTCTCATTTCCTTTAAGTAGTGTTTTAATACCGCAGAGCATCATGGTATAAGGAAAAAGGGAAGCCTTTCTTAGAATAAGAGGTTAAGTACATTACAATTTGACTTTTTGAATGTGTTGTACAATATGCAGAGTTGATATTCACATTACGTGACATTGAAGTAGACAGTCATTCAATGTTTGTGGAATGTGGAAGGACTGATATTGTGTAGCAGGTATTCAAAAAAGGAGGATGGCTTGAATGAATATATCATTTTTCATAGTTTGTCCTTTGGGATCAGAGAGAACATTCTGGTAAGCAGACTCTCTGAAAAGGTGAGCATTGCAAACTCACAAACTGTCCAACAGGTTCCCAGAAATGGGTTCAACAGTCAGAGCTTGCAAGCTGTCTCAACTTTTTCCCCTGCAGTCATGATCCTTCACTAACACAGATGCAAAAAGAGGTCTCTCCTGGATTAGGTACTCCTAGCTTGTTAAAATTCTGGTACCTTAGTTATTCTAAGAGCGGTGCTTCAGATACGCCGCGAGACAAAAAAGGGAAAGCCGTCATTTTTGAAATAAAATATTCAAAGCGAAATATAGGACTAAGGATAACAATTGTAAACATCCTTAAAACTGAGTCCAGAATACCCAAAATATCTTCTTCAGAACGTCCCCAGAATTTCCATCTACTTTCAAATGTAATTTGCTTTTTTCCCCTGCTGTCGACACTTATGAATAAACAAAACCAGTTCTTACTCAAACTTTTTTAACTTCATATTTTTTTGGAGAGCAGTATTTACTAATTAATATTGCTGGGTTTTGATGTGAGTTTCAGTTATCAACTAGTATTCCACAGAAGGCTTTTCTAATATTTTTATTGCAAATGTACCATACTTCAGCTACGTGATGGATAAAATAGACTGCCAAGTATTGGCCTTGGGAACGTGCATATTACAAAAGTAGTTTCACGGCAGAATATGTTAGAAATTCCAAATAAGTGACTTACAGTCACGTATGGAATTGCCTTGTACAAGCTGGGACCTGCCTCTATAAGTGTTTTCCCACACTTAGCACATCCTCCTCTCTCTGTTTTTCTTTTTCATTTTTTTTTTCCCCTAAGATGCAGCGTTTCCTAAGAAAGGACTTAGACAGCTTTCCAGTACTGATGAAAGTGCAGGAATGCAGTGTTCAAAAATGAATGACAATAGGAAAGCGATCTTGCTAAGACGTTACTACCTTTCGTTACAGCAAATGTTTGGCCAAGAGATGATCATCGATCCTTCTTTGGGTACACCTGTCACCTCAGCTTTATTATTTATTTTTCTTCTCATTTCTTTTTTTGAATCAAAGTCTTATCCTATTGCAGGAATGTGTCGTATTTTTTTATCATCAGTATTGCAGATTCATGAGAAAATTAAATGGAAACCCCCATACTTTAAAAGCAGACACTGGGCATTGTCTCCATGAATTTTAAGTTGCCCATGAAGTAGCTGGCCACATCCTTGCCGTCGTGTCTCCAGAACTGTGCTGTCCAGTGTAGAACCCACTAGCCGTATGTCAGGGCATCGGCGGTTCAGTTGTAGAGTTATGGCCTTTCATGCAGGAAACCCTTGTTCGATTCCTGCCCAGTGCACCTCAAGCACAGCCACCAACTGTCTGTCAGTGGAGGCTTATGTGTTGTTATGATGCTGAACAGGTTTCAGTGGAGCTTCCAGACTAAGACTAGGAACAAGGCCTGGTGATCTGCTTTTGAAAATCAGCCAATGAAAACCTTATGGGTTACAATGGTCTGATCTGCAAGCAATTATGGGAATCGTGAAGGAGAGGGGCAGCATTTTGTTCCATTGTGCATGGGGTCACCATGTGTTGGGGGCCGACTCAGCGGCAGCTAACAACAGCAGCAGCGTATGTGCCTACTTAAAGTGAAATGAATTAAAATTAAGTAAAGCTAGAAGTTCAGTTCCTTATTCCCAGTAGCCACATGTGGCTTGTGGTGACCACATTGGACAGTGCAGGTATAAAATATTTCCTTCATTGTAGAAAGTTTATTGGACAACGCTGCTC
This sequence comes from Trichechus manatus latirostris, assembly GCF_000243295.1. NCBI lineage: Eukaryota > Metazoa > Chordata > Mammalia > Sirenia > Trichechidae > Trichechus > Trichechus manatus. The sequence goes on along the minus strand of NW_004444083.1, from coordinate 3,347,959 downwards.
TAGAATTTGGATTTTTCCTGGTAAAGCAAAGCTGGAGATCTGCATTGTACCAGATGATATATTTTCGGAGAGAACCTTTGTTACTCTGGACCAATGTTCAAATGAAGGCTCTTTTTAACTGCGTGACTCCTTTAAACGTCTCAGTGCACAGCACAAAAAAGACATCACTCTGCTCTTCTGAGCTAACGGCTTGTTGCTTCAGAAAGACCTAAAGTCACAGATTCAGACTTCTGCCGCCCTTACACAATTCAGCATTGAATGAGCGGTGAGGGTGTCAACTCTTGTTCTAACTCACTTTGTTAGCAAGTAAATTAGGCAAGGACAACAATCTAGCTATCATGTTCTCCCTGAATGCAACAGGGACTGTGAGTACGTAGTCAAGGTCATAACGCCATTCTGGAAAGAAGGCTTCCCTAGTTTACTATGTTACATGAGGTCGCTCTGAGTCAGAATGAACTCTATAGCACCTAACAACAACAACAGTTACTGTATAGAGTCCCTGGGTGGTACAAACGGTTAACTCAGGGCTGCTAACCAAAAGGTTGGAGGTTTGAGTCTACCTGGAGGCACCTGGGAAGAAAGGCCTGGTGATCTACTTCCAAAAAATCAGCCATCGAAAACCCTATGGAGCACAGCTTTATCCTGACATACATGGGGTCACCATGAGTTGGAATCAACTTGATGGCAACCATTTTGATTTCTTTTTTAATTTACTGTAGGCATTTGTAACACATATAAAAAGACTCAAACATTTTCAAGAACCTCCGCACAGAGCACAGGGACGAACTGCTAGGGAAAAATAAGACAGATAACAGGAAGCTGTTTTAGTCCTAAGACTGAGCCCATCTTTTGCAGTAATAGTCTCAGTTTAAGCACATATAATATTCTCTGACCTATCCCTCTTTCTTATTTGGACACTAATTTCCACCTTCCAAAACGCATCTATTAAATTTGGCATTCCAATAAGTGTTTTATTAGATGTGGGTTAAGCTGCCTTTCACTTAACTCTGCTTATTCAATTAAAAAGGAAGACAAATTGTTAAGAAGATCAAAGTTCCTTCTTTTAATTCCCTTAGATCATTTGGGGAAACCGGTGTTTATCTCTGGGAAGTTCAAGTCTGCATAACTAAACATCAGCCAAAGCTGACATCCAACCACTGAGGCTTGCTGAGGCCACTTCCCCCTCCTATCCTAGTCTTTGTATTCCATTCCCAGGCCAGACTACACTTTGGAAGTCACTGAATGAATTCACAAGTACCACCTTTGCACTTTCAAGCACGGTTTGAAGGCAGAAGTATTAGATTTCACAGCTCTGGGAAGATGTTGGCAACCACTTCAAAGCCATTTTGAGGCATCTATTACTTTATTAAGCTAGGGCAATAATGATCTACAAAGTGTCAACTTGCTCATGTTTTCCTGCTCTTCCTGCATTTCCTTGTAAATGCCACAGCCCCTATTTCCGTGCTTAAACACCAGGTAGTACACTGCCTTTGAAATTATAGATTTGCCAGCAATCACAAATAAAGAGCTAAAACTACGTAGCTAAGTGACTTACACAGAGATAGGGGAGCTATACAGGGGTAGAAAAGATTGCTGTAAAATAAGTTGTCTCTTTTCCCTTTGTCTACAGCACTATGTATGCACTTTATTTCCCCACCTCCTTTATTTCTGTCTTCCATGGGTTTCTAGTGGTACCGTGACACCCAATGACAGTCCATTACAAAGAATTCGTCCCTATAGTCACTCAACAGACATTTAACTGAGCGTGTCCAACTAGTCCAACACTTGCTAACCCAAGTGGAGACCATGGAAGTATAAACAGTTTGCTCTATATTCAAGGAACACACCATCTAGTCATGGAGACAAGCCTGTCCCACATGAAGCAATGATGAAAAATTCTAGACTAATTAGCTGGGAATTTGGAGAAATGAATTATCCTCCTTGGTCTCCTTTCTACTTTAATGTCATATGATTTCTAGGGCTGCATGATTAGGGGGCTCCATTATGCTTTAAAAGCTGCAAGTCTTGTGGATGTTAAGCACCGAGGTGACAATTGAACTGCCATTCCTGAAACTTGACCTTGTCACTTTTAACAAGGCTGGTTCTTACCAAGTGATCCCAAGCACTTAGGATCTATTTGTCAGCAGCTAGTGAAACTCTAGCCTAGTTGATATCTACACTTACCTCTCCCTTCTCTGACTGACCACACTGGTTACAGACATGGAGGTGAATGACTTTCAAGCCACAGTAACCAAATCTGTCTTTATAATGTTATCTGTCATCGCTCTGTCCTGTCCAAATCTTCTCCAAGTTCCTGTTGTTGTTGTTAGGTGCCGTCGAGTTGGTTCCGACTCATAGCAACCCCGTGTACAACAGAAGGAAACACTGTCCAGTCCTGTGCCTTCTTCACAATCGTTGCCATGCTCGAGCCCATTGTTGCAGCCACTGTGTCAATCTATCTTGTTGAGGGTCTTCCTCTTTTTTGCTGAACCTCTGCTTTACCAAGCATGATGTCCTTCTCCGGGGACTGATCCCTCCTTACAACATGTCCAAAGTATGTGAGACACAGTTTCTCCATCCTTGCTTCTAAGGAGCATTCTGCTTGTACTTCTTCCAAGACAGACCTGTTCATTCTTTTGGCAGTCCATAGTATATTCAATATTCTTCACCAACACCAAATTCAAAGGCATCAATTCTTCTTCTGTCTTCCTTAATCATTGTCTAGCTTTTGCATGCAAGTTCCTATAAGTGAATAAATTCCATGGATTCCAAATGTTAAATCTTGTTCTGATTACTGGTTATCCCACTTATATGTAAAATAGAAATGGTTTAGCAATCATGGCCCTTCTACTAAATGAAAGATTGGCAGTTCAAACCCATCCAGCAGTTCCACAGGAGAAAGACCTGGTGATCTGCTCCTGTAAAGATGACAACCTAGAAAACACTATGGGGCAGTTCTACTTCATCACATGGGGACGCTGTAAGTCAAAATCAACTCGACAGCGCTAATAACAGCAAGACTAACAAAAAAATCAAATGCTGAACAACTTGGAAATGGTAACTACACAGCAAAATTGAGGCAAAGTTATCTGTGAATATAACCAGCTAGCTGAACATTTTTGAATATAAGTATATGGCTTCCAAAGCAACTTCTCTGCAAACATCTAAGGACAGTTTGATGCTACAGTGTACCTTCCAGTACTAAGGCTGTGCTAAGTCTTCCCCATAAATGATGTGCCCTGATGATACACAATCATCCCAGCCTCACAGGTTTCATTTCTGCCCCTTTAAATCCTGCACCTAGGTCAAGTCCTACCTTTTCCAGGCTGACAAAGCAGCTTGTCCTCAGTCAACTCATAGTCAAGGTTGCTTAGATGCTCTTTCAGCTTTTTGTCTTTTTCAGCTTGAGATATCTCATGTTATTTTCCTACAGTGGGCTTCAAATCTTGTGTTGAGATTTATCTTTCAATACATTGTTTCACATCTTCTTCCCCAATTAAATTGTAAGATATTTGAAGGCAAAGATCTTTCTTAGGCTTTACTATATTTACCATACCATCCAACACTGAGCCTACTATGTGACAGACACTATATAAATACTTATTAGCTTCTTAAGACCAAAATGACTCTTTTTTCATGTAACTTTAATATTTTGTCCTTGAAATTTTGTTGGCTATGTAAAGAGCAAAAGTAAAATACATAGGCTATCAGATGTCTTCTCAACTTTGGACATATGATACAGTTATTCGTCCTTGCTTTCGGTCAACAAATATTTATTGAGCATCTCCAATATAACAGGCACTGTTTTGGGGGCTGAGAATACATCTCTGTAAGAAAGAATGAAGCATACATTTCTAGTGAAGGGGAGAAGGGGATAGATGATTAACAAATAAAAATGTAAAATATATGTTATGTCAGACGGTGACAGAAAAAAAGAAAGTATGGAAGAGAGTTAGGGAGTATGAGGTGGGAGGCACAGGCAGAGGATACAAGTTTAAATAGGATGATCACAGGAGACTTCACTGTTGTTGTTAGTTGCTATTGAGTCAGCTCCAATTCATGGCAACCCCATTACAATTGAACGTAACATTGCTCAGTCTTATGCCACCTTTATGATCATCAGTATGCTTGGATCCATTGTTGTGGCCACTGTATACTTTGAGTGTTTTCCAATAAAGGAGGCTCATCTTCCAGTACTATATCAGACAGTATTCTGTTGTGATCCAAAGGGTTTTCTTCGGCTAATTTTCAGAAGTAGATCACCAAGCCTTTCTTCTTAATCTTTTAGTCTGGAAGCTCTGCTGAAACCTGTCCACCATGAGTGACCCCACTGGTATTTGAAATACCAACAGCATAGCTTCCAGCATCATAACAATGCGAAAGCCACCAAAGTGTGACAAACTGACAGACAGGTAGTGGATGACCTCGCTAAGGGAGTAATATTTGAGGAAAGATCCTAAGAGAATGAGGGATCAAACTGTAAAATCCGTAGAGAACATTCGGGATGGTCAAAGAAACAAGACTCATATAGGTAACAATATGTTGAGTCTTTGGCATTTCAGTGCATCATCTTCTGAGCTTGATATTCCCTCTGTAGAGTCCTATAAGTGACTCCATAGCCCTTTGTGCTTACTGACACCTAAACGTAAATCACAGTGTGCCATTAATGTTTTCTTACATATCTCACTCAAGAGACTGCGAGTTATTTGAAGGCAAAGATTATCTCATTTATCAACACAAACCTCGTAATAATTAACACAAATCCTGGCCAGCAGTGAGAAATCAATAAATGTTTGTTGAATAGTGAATAAATCTTTACTCAAGTGAAGAATTCATCTCTTCTCAATTCAAAGCATAGCTTACACTAATTTGAGTCAAATGGTGTTTGTGTAGATATATTTCTTTTTAGTGTCATCACTTGGAAAACTTCTTTTGAAATAAAGAATTAAATTTCTTGTAAAAAGTCAAACTAAACCTGACACCACTACCTTTTTTTTGGCCCTTCTGACTAGATCATGGAGAACTCACCAAATATAGACTTAAAACTGGGTAGCACATTTGCTACTGTTCAGTAAAGAAGGAACAGCTAGTACAAGGAGAGATGGTGCAGGGTCCCATAGGAAAATGTTAATCTAGCACACAGAGTAATAATTTAGCCCCAGAGCAATTAACATGAGGTAGGAGTAAAGTTCAAGTCATCCAAACATCCAAGGGCAAATAAGATCACTGCACAGTCTCCCCGGCGGCTTAATCATGATTGTATAGTGACATAACTTTCTTGCTCGCTTTTAAGATGGGAGAGTAGGGGACATGAAGATTGTCAATTTCTTCTTAACAATGAGCTATACTTCATGGAAGAGAAGTTTTTCTTTCTCTTTTAATTCATCCAAAGTTCTCATTATTGACTACGAGAGCCCCCAAGTCAGTTAAGTCTAGCAGTCTAAGCAATCCAGGTCATCCATCTAGAATATCTCTTCACCTGAGGAAGGCTATCCATTGAACAGTCCTGTAGGTGACATCTGCTCCCCTGTTGATGAGCTCTTTGGTGACAAAGTATCATAAGGAAGTTGATTCCAATCAAGTAAAATATATTGTAATTATAGTTGATACCAACAGGCCAAATGTAGTCATCCAGTATCCCTCAACACCCAACTGTGAGCATTCCACAGTGTCTCTTGAAGTACTTAGGGAAGCTCAGATGACTCAGGGCCCTGCCATATGGTCGTTGGCCCTGAGCTCCTGTAGCAGTTCCAGTGAAATCTGCTGCTGGCTTCCAGCCAGCCAGGATCGTGTTTGCTAGAACTGCTCTAGTTATTTAATAGTGGGCCAGGTCCGGGTGTTGTTCTTCACGGTAGCTCTCTACCATCCCCACAGGCTACAAGTTGCCTCCAAAGGGCTGCTACAGCCACCTCTCCACTTCAGGTTCTATCTCCTGTCCACCTCTAACTCTCTCAGTTCATCTGGTTTCCATCCCATTGACTGGACTCGTTCTCTCTGCGTGGGTCACTCAGGTTGACAAACTAGCTGGAGAGCTTACTGACTTTACAGCTGCCACTCAGAGCCGTTCCTTCAGTGACCGAGCACTAGCACCTCAGGGCAAGGGACAGCCATCCTTGCTCCTCTCAGTGCCATCCAACAAATGTCCCAGGCTACTGCTCCTCAGAAAAAAAAAAAACAAACCATTGCCATCGAGTCAATTCTGACTCATAGCAACCCTATAGCACATCTTTGTCCTGGGAGTGGCTGGTAGGTTCGAACCACTGACCTTTTGGTGAGCAGCCGAACGCTTTAACAACTGCACCACCAGGGCTCCTGCTCCTCCGAGAGGGGATGTGAATGGAACATTATCCACAGTCCTCCACCAAAGAATAGTGCGTAGGGAATCACCAGTGAGCTCCTAAATACTCTGGGCTCTGGTATGGCCAACACATCAGAGAGAAAAGGATGTGCTGCCCAGGTAAGTGGGCACAAGGTAGATGGGGACTCAGTTTTTCCAATTTATAAAGAAAATTGTTTTTCAAAAGCTAATCCTGGGCTAGCTCAGGAAGCTTCTTAAATCTTCTGTTTGCTTGTGAATACAAAGTCCTGCTTTTAGGGAGCAGTAAACATCATGGGGTAGCCTGGAGATCACCTCCAAACTTATAGGCAGAAACTCCTGAAGCTTAGATTTCGAAGAATGCTAGAGCTGGATTTGAAGTTCTAATTCTTTATTTTACGATTGAAGACCTAAGGCCTTGAGAAGTTAAAGGATGAACCCGAGACCCCTGCTGGAGCTTTTCCACTGGGTCTACTGAGACCTCTGCCCTAACTCCTTAACTGAGTTCATACGTGGTTCACTCTAACTCTCATCTCTCCCTAAACTCTGTCCAGCGAGGTTGACTATTTGATATTCCTTCCCTGAGAGAAGAAACGGTGACCCAAAATACATGTATTTTCCCCCCAACTTACTCAAAGACATGAACTCAGAAGACTATGACTCAGATAGCGCCATATCATCATAAACGTCTGTCTCCTCGACTCAGTTCTAAGCCCAGTAAAGACAGAGGCTGTCCTCCTGGTGGTGCTTCCAGTGTTTAGCAAACGGGTCATACCTAGCACAGAATATGCATGTATTAAATAGATGAATAAACCTTTCTAATGTTATGTTGTTGGCGAAGAATACTGAATACACCATGGACTGCCAGAAGAATGAGCAAATCTGTCTTGAAGAAGTACAGCCAGAATGTTCCTTAGAAGCAAAGATGGTGAGACTTCATCTCACATACTTTGGAGTTATCAGGAGGGACCAGTCCCTGGAAAAGGACATCAGACTTGGTAAAGTAGAGGTTCAGCAAAAAAGAGGAAGACCTTCAACAAGATGGATTGACACAGTGGCTGCAACAATGGGCTCAAGCATAACAAGGATTGTGAGGATGGCGCAGGGCCAGATGGTGTTTCGTTCTGTTATACATAGGGTCGCTATGAGTCGGAACTGACTCAAAGGCACCTAACAACAACAACAACAACAATGTTAACAGTGCGGGGGCAATAGAGCTTGAGTGGTAGAATTCTCACCTTCTATACGGGAGACCTGGGTTCAATTCCTGACCAATGAGTCATGTGCAGACATCACCTGTCTGTCAGTGGAGGCTTGCTTGTTGTTATGATGCTAAGCAGGTTTCGGTAGAACTTCCAGATTAAGACGGACTAGGAAGAAAGAGCTGGTGATCTACTTCTGAAAATCAGCACATGAAAACCGTATTGATCGCAAAGGTCTCATCTGCAATCAGTCATGGAGATGGCTCAGCGCAGCAGTTTGTTCTGGTGTGCATTGGATTGCCATGAGTTGGGAGCCAACTCAAAGCCAGCTAAAAACAATAACAAGTGTTAACAGTGGGGTGGTCAACGTTTAGACGTATTGATTCAATTGTTCCCGATCATCTCTGACTAGTAAGCTATCTTGGTTAAATTATTTCAGCTAAGTCACGGGTTGATTATCCTACTAACTGGTTGTCTATGTTCTATCCATAGAAATTATTTTCGTCTACAGTGAAACCTGGGAAAGCTGGAAACTGTGTAAGGCAGAAACCTGTCAGAGAAGGAAAACTCAAATATTTTCCACTAAAAGAAGTGATAGAAAAGTGTTAAGACTGCACTTTATCAAAGGCAGAAAACTTTCGAGACCTGGAAAAACAAGGCGGTCCCATGGAGTTACGTCTCTCATGGGTTGCATTTCACCTTTACTAGTCTTCTTAAAGTTGCGTACCACAACTGAAAAACGATTTGCATCAAAGGCCATGAAAATGATTGTGCTGTTTGACTTGGTAGCTATACTTTTAGGGAATAAATTTTGAGGAAATAACCCCAGATGTAGGTGATTTTTAAATGTGCCCAAATGTGTTCATAGCAATGGAATTTATAAAAGACTGAGGAGTCATCAGGTAAATTAAAGTACATCCGTAATATATGGAATCATTCAATAAGTGTATGTTAAATGTCTATGTCCAGGCGCTATCCTAGGCACCTGATAAACTTGGGTTAGCAAAATAAAGATTACTGCCATCTTGGAATTTGCATACTTAAAAATTACATTCTTCAGAGTTTTCTGTTACATAGAGAAATGTTTAACATATTATGATAAGTAAAAAAGCAAGATAAAAAAACCATATGTTCAATATGACCTTTATAGATTCATCTTTGCACAGAAAATTATTAAAGGGTAATTAGTCAAAGTGTTAATAGACATTATCTCTGAGTGGTTTGGTTGCGAGGTCTTGTTCTTTTTCTTTGTATATTTCTATGGTTCATTATTATTTTTGAGTAATTTTTTTAAACTCAGAAAAACTAGATTAGGTAGGACTTGAGCAACATGTTAACCGAAGCCACAGGAATCTGAACCTCTTGTTCTAAAAACTCCTCCTCTGGGTTCTCCATAAGCAGCATCGCTTTTTTAAAGTATTAGTTTCCCAAACTTCTACAAAGCTATTTGCAGCCTTCTTTCATCTGGCAGCTGAAGACAGCAAGCAATAACCCGCCTCGAACAATTGCAGCTCAGTGTTAAGTGTGTTTAGGGCTGATAAGTCAATGAATCGATTGGTAAATGTAAACTGTGTTTTGTGATATTACACATTCTGATATCCATGGAATTATTTACATAACACTATTTGTATACACGGTAGATCGGACATCTGTGAGCATAATGCACACACACAGACACACACAACAACACAGCCAAGCATGCACACACACACACTCACCCAGCCGCACATACACGCACACACTGACATGCAGGCACACACGCCCAGACACCCAACACGCAAAGCATACACACACACACACTCACACACAAATACACATGCACGCACACACTCACACAGACACACACTCATGAACACTCACACTTAGGCAAGCACACACTCACGCAGAGGCATACATACACAATCACACACACACATCCAAAAAAGGTAACAATATAATAGCCCGGTGCCCGAGATTTTTTAAAGCAGTCCTAATTTCACATACTTTTATTATCATCAATACAAGAAACTTCTAAACTCATTGCTCTTAACATTTATCTCTTTGTAAGACTTTCAGCAAATATATATTCAAACGCTAGAAAACAATACTTTATCAGACCATGTGTCTTAAATTTGTTTTTGAATCTAAGGTCACCTAAACAAAAGAGGAATACTTAAGTGTTCCTGGGGTAACCTGAATAGAAAGTTTTATCTTTCTAACCTGAAATAGATTTCCAAATATGTATAAACACATCTGATTGCTCTTCTGTCATTTTCCTAAATATCTGTACATCTTTAAAACATAACACACATATTAAGTTGAGAAATAAATTCAATTGAGCAGGAGGAGGGAGCCTTAAAGTCATAACAAACTGGGAAGCAGGTAATAGGGACAATGACATAAGTATCAGAAATTACAGCATCTCCGCTCTAGTTAGTGTATTTGGGGCAGAACTTTGAACTGGTTCATTTTGGTTCAAATCCCTGCTGACATTCTACATCCCCCCCAGATATACTGAATCAGAATCTACATTTTAACAAGATCCCATATAAGAATCACCTGTGAACCTTGTTAAAATGTAGATTCTGATTCAGTATATCTGGGGTGGAAATGCAAATTATCAGCAGGGGTTCAAACTGGAATGAACGGTTAGAAGCCTTGCTTTGGGGAAGGCAGGATATGAGATAGAAGGAGAGTGGAATGTTAGATTTTTCTGACGTAGATGAAACTGATCAATCAATACCTTTGGAGAAAGAAGTAAAAGCCCCAAATACTTGATTAATATACAAGCAGGTGTTGTTCAAGATTATCTGTCTAAGCAAAAGTTTAGCTTTCAGGGTAAAGCCAGTGATTAACCAAAGGGAAGAATGAATATTCCAACTTACTGCGGTAGTTGCACAATGTTGTTGCTGTGTGCAATCGACTTGATTCCGACTCATAGTGGCTCTATATGACAGGATAGAACTGACCCCATGGGGCTTCCAAGGCTGTCATCTTCCTGGGAGCAGTTCACCAAGTCCTTTCTCCCTCAGAGATGCTGGTGGGTTCCAACCGCTGACCTTCCTGTTAGCAGCCAAGAGCTTAACCATACAGCCACAGGGCTCCTTAGTTGTACACTAAGTCCTTACGACTTATTGCTGCCTTCCCAACTAGGTGACTGGGAGAAAGAAGTCTGTACGGAAGGATAAAGGAGCCCTGGTGGCACAGTGGTTAAACAATCAGCTGCTAACTGAAAGGACAGGGGTTCAAACCACCAGCCAGTCTGTGGAAGAAAGATGTGGCAGTCTGCTTCCTTAAAAATTAACAGAATTAAAAAAAAAAAAAAAAAATTCCGGTCCGTTCTGACTCGTAGAGACCCTACAGAATAGAATAGAACTGCCCTACAGGGTTTCTAAGGCTGTAATCTTTCTTTACGGAAGCAGACTGCCACATCTTTCTCTCACAGAGCGGCTGGTGGTTTCAAACAGCCAAACTTTCAGTTAGCAGTTGAGTGTTTAACAACTGTGCCACCAGGGCTCAGCCTAGGAAACCTTATGGGGTAGTTCTACTCTGTCTTCTGGGGTCACTATGAGTCGGAATCGACTCAACTGTACCCAACAACATGAAAGGATAGGAAAGGTAGACAAAAGACTTTTAGGATTTTGCTCCAAATTGGTAGCTAAAAGTAAAGTAACCCCTTTCACCTCCAAGCTCCAAAGAGTTGCTGGCCGTGACATGTGAACAGTCAGGCTTAGAGAAATACTGTGGGGACAGAGAGTCTTTGAAAGAGATGCCACAGAGGCTTGATTCAGGGGAGACAGGTGGTTGGAGGAGAGTCGCCTGGCCTAGGAGTATGTATAGATTCCATTCCTTAAATATCTTGACCTTGGACCGTGCAAGGAACACTGTGGAAAGGGGAGGGTTTTGTTGTTAGGGGCCGGGAAGTCGATTCTGACTCATAGCGACCCTATGTACAACAGAAAAAAACACTGCTTGGACCTGTGCCATCCTCACAATCCTTGCTACGTTTGAGTTCATTGTTGCAGCCACTGTATCAACCCATCTCATTGAGGCTCTTTCTCTTTTTCGCTGACCCTCTACTTTAGCAAGCATGACATCCTTCTCCAGGGACTGGTCCTTCCTGATAACATGTCCAAAGAAAGCAAGGCAAAGTCTCACCATCCTCACTTCTATGGAGCATTCTGGTTGTCCTTCTTCCAAGACAGATTTGTTTGTTCGTCTGGCAGTCCATGGTGTATTCAATATTCTTTGCCAACACCATAATTCAAAGGTAGCAATTATTCTTCTGTCTTCCTTATTCATTGTCCTGCTTTCACATCCACATGAGGTGATTGAAAATATCATGGCTTAGATCAGGCGCACCGTAGTCCTCAAAGTGACATCTTTGCTTTTTAACACTTTAAAGAGGTCTTTTGCAGCAGATTTGCCCAATGCAATACATTGTTTGATTTCTTGACCGCTGTTTCCATGGGCATTGATTGTGGATCCAAGTAAAATGAAGTCCTTGACAATTTCAGTATTCTGTCTGATTGTCACGATATTGCCTATTGGTCCAGCCATGAGGATTTTTGTTTTCTTTATGTTGAGATGCAATCCATATTGAAGGCTGTACTCTTTGATCTTCGTCAGTAAGTGCTTCAGGTCCTCTTCACTTTCAGAAAGTAAAGTTGTGTCATCTGCAAATCGCACGTTGTTAATGAGCCTTCCTCCAATCCTGAAGCCAAGTTCTTATAGTCCAGCTTCTTTGATTATTTGCTCAGCATACTAATTGAATAAGTATGGTGAAAGGATACAACCCTGATGCACACTTTTCCTGACTTCTGATGCACTATCCCCTTGTTCTGTTGGAACAACTGCCTCTTGGTCTATGTACAGGTTCCACGTGAGCATAGTTAAGTGTTCTGGAATTCCCATTTTTGCAATGTTATCCATAATTTGTTATGATCCACACAGTCTGATGCCTTTGCATAGTCAATGAAACACAGGTAAACATCTTTCTGGTATTCTCTGCTTTCAGCCAAGATTCACCTGACATCAGCAATGACATCCCTCGTTCCACGTCCTCTTCTGAATCTGACTCAAATCTATCAGTTCCCTGTCGATGTACTGTTGCAACCATTTTTTAATTTTCTTCTGCAAAATTTTACTTGCATGTGACATTAATGATATTGTTTGATAATTTCTGTATTGTTTTGGATCACCTTTCTTTGGAATGGGCACAAATATGGATCTCTTCCAGTCAGTTGGCCAGGTAACTGTCTTCCAAATTTCTTGGCATAGACGAACACTTTCAGCACTGCATCCATTTGTGGAAACATCTCAGTTGGTATTCCGTCAATTCCCAGAGCCTTGTTTTTCGCCAACGCCTTCAGTGCAGCTTGGACTTCTTCCTTCAGTACCATCAGCTCCATGATCATATGCTACCTCCTGAAATAGTTGAAAGTCGACCGATTATTTTTGGCACAGCAACCCTGTCTATTCCTTCCATCTTCTTTTGATGTTTCCTGAGTTATTCAACATTTTGCCCATAGAGTCCTTCAGTATTGCAACTCAAGGTTTGAATCTTTTCTTCAGTTCTCTCAGCTTGAGAAATGCCTAACTTCTTCTTCCTTTTTGGTTTTCTAACTGCAGATCTTTTCACAATTCATTATAATACTCTACTCTGTCTTCTCGAGCCAATTAATGCGTATTAATACATGTTTATTGTGGAAATATATGAACTCAGAATAATACAAAACTAGAAATTAATACTACCTGTAATCTCATAATTCAGAAATATTCACCATTAACATTCTGCCATATATCCATCCATTTGTATTTTTTGCACAACATATAAATTTTTCTTTTAATTGGGAATTTTTATAAACTTATGGTTTCTTAAACTGCCTTTTAAATTTTAAGCCATATCAAGAATATTTGGTAATGTCATTAAACATTTTTTTAAATAATATTTTATGTGTTTAAGATGAACATAAACATAGTAAATCAGGTTCCCATTTAACAATTTCTAGACCAATTTTTCAGTGATTTTGGTTACATTTTTCACAATGTGTCATTATTCTCATTCATTCAGTTCTGGTTGTACCATTTCCAGTACTCTAGTTTCCCTGCCCCCTTATCTTCTCATCTTCGCTTTAGAGTAATTTTTGACCATTTGGCCTCCTGTATATGATTTTTTTTAAGGAGTTCATAACTCACAGGTGATACTCTTTATCGTATGAGCCAATCTATTATGTAGTTAAAAGGTGACTTCAAGGGATAATTCTAGTTTAAGGTTTAAAGTGTATCTCAGGGAGATAGTCTCAGGGCATCCTCTAGTCTCAACTGGTCCAAGTAAGTCTGGACTTTTTGAGAATTTGAATTCTGTTCCACCTTTCTCTTTTATTCTATAAGGATTCATCTATTGTGGCCCTGATCTAAATATTCTTTTAAAACATGGTTTGTAACTGCTGCATGGAATGCTATCATATGGATATCCTCTGGCTTCTATAAAGATCATCATACTCACATTTCAAATGATTCTGACCTGTATGTAACTTTGTGATGCGTATCCTCATACATAAGACTTTATCACATCACATCTCTCTCTCTCTCTTTTTCCCTCTAGTTAAATTCCTGCAGGTGAACCTGGGTGACTGGCTAGGCATATTTTTCAGACTTTTAATATTCGTTGCCAAATTATCCTCTAGAAAAGTCTACTGATTTATATTTTACCAGCAATAAGTGCAACTGCCAACTCTTCCCACGTCCTCACTAACATTAAGTTGTTGTTGTTAGTTGCCATTGAGTTGATTCTAACTTGTGGTGACCCTGTGTTCACAGAGTAGAACTGCTCCTTAGGGTTTTCAGGGCTATGATCACCAAGCCTGTCTCCCAAAGCACTTCTGGGTGGGTTTGAACCACCAACCTTTTGGCTAGTAGTCGAGCACTTAGCCATTTGTGTCACCCAGGGATAAATCTATCAGGTTTTTATTTAAATATTTTATTGTATTGTAGTCTTCATTGCAATTTTTATTATTATTATTATTGGTGCGGTTTCCCTTATATTCATTCACTTCTTATGTTTTAATGTGCAAAAAGAATATTGAATATACCATGGACTGCCTAAAAGAATGAACAAATCTGTCTTGGAAGAAGTACAACCAGAATGCTCCTTGGAAGCAAGGATGGCGAGACTACATCTTATATACTTTGGACGTGTTATCAGGAGGGATCAGTCCCTGAAGAAGGACATCATGCTTGGTAAAGTACAAGGTCAGCGAAAAACAGGAAGACCCTCAACGAGATGGATTGACACAGTGGCTACAACAATGGGCTCAAGCATAGCAACAATTGTGAGCGCGGCGCAGGACTGGGCAGTGTTTCGTTCTGTGGTGCATGGGGTCGCTATGAATCAGAATCAACTCGACGGCACCAGCAACAAAAACAATGTGCGAAATAAAACCAAAATGGAATTTTCTATTGCACACCTTTTTATGCAAGAATAGTCCTAGCCAACACACTTATGTCCACCCTACCCGATTCCTAAGGTATCATTTTTCTCACTGCCATTTTTCTCACTAAAATGTCAGTAAAATGGTTCCTAAAGAGAAAGAATCAATAAAACCAGGAAGGAGAAGTCAAGAGAAGAGGATGTGAGAAAGTTTGGAAGAAGGAAAGCAAATGCACAAGTGGGAAGTGATGTAGGTTTCCCTGAAAGAGGGAAACCCACCAAGAGCAAGTGAAGTTGGAAAAGGGGAGGAAATGGATCCTCTCCTAGAACCTGCAGAGGGCACGTGATCTTGCCAACATCTTGATTTTGGCCCAGTGAAACAGACTGCAGACTTCTGACTTCCAAAACCGTAAGAGAATAAATGTGTGTTCTTGTAAGACACCAGGATTGTGGTAATATGTTCGAGCAACCGTAAGAAACGAATAGAGACTCGTGACTGTTAATAAACAAACGGCCAGTTTACTCTGCATCTAGAATCTCCTAATTACTTACTTCGTTGGTTTGTGGTATCAAAATAGTTTAAACACCAAGGTCTCCGGTTGGTGCAAATATCTTGTGCTTGACTACTTACCTAAATGTTGGTGGTTCGAACACAGCCCGCAGCACCACAGAAGAAAGGCCTGGTGATCTGCTTCCATTAATATTACAGCCAAGAAAACCCTATAACCCCATTGCCATCGAGTTGATTCTGATTCATAGCGACGCTATGGAGCAGTTCTATTCTGTAACACATAATTATTGCCAGGAGTCGGACTCAACTCCATAGCAATGGGTTTGGTTGTTTTTTGCTCAATGTGTAACTCAGATATAGTGCTGCTTTTTTAGAACATAAATATGATAAAAATTATTTTTTTTCTTTTATAGATCAAAGCATCCAGAATAAGCATCCTTTTAATTCTACATAGAGATGACTGTTTTTTAAAGGGAGTATCTTAAGAGTACAACCAAAATAATGCCAGCTGGTAGTACTATAACTATCTCATTTGTGATAGTCAAGTCTTATGATACTTAACCAAACATTTAAGCAAGTATCCTATTTCAAAGCCCCTCATCTGACGCCAGGTATGGCCTTGTGCCTGCACCGTTGGTTGGATGCTTTGCGGAGCTTTAATGAATAATGTAAATTTTTAGAAGCTATCACAATATACAATTTGTCTTTAAGCACTTCCTGAAATAAACATATGAAGTCTCTAAAATTAAGACACTCTGGGGAAAGTGTTGATCATTACTTGTTAAAGAAATTAGTTTATGCAGTACCAGTTTCTTCTGGTACCATAGGTGAGAAAGTACTTATCGATGAATATTTTCTAGAGTCATAAACCTGTTAAGAAAATGCATTTGGAGCTCATCAGGCTGTTAACTCTATGTTATTTACTTAGCTAGGGCTTCCTCTTTCTCCTTCACCTCTGTGGAGAAAAGTGTTTAACTTTCCGGAAGGCAGGACTGGAAGGTGGGAAAGACCCTCTGCGCATTTGACCATTTCTTGGGATGTTTGGGGACCAGAGTGATTCCATGGGAGTCCACAGTACTGAAAATTCTTGGCATCAGGAGTTCATTCATATTTCTTGGAGTTATTATATGATAACTTCAGGGTAAGATCCCAAGCAAAACATTTCTGTATACAGATAAATTTGATTGTCATTCCAGCCTTTGGCCATGAATATCAGGGATCTAAATCTACACTGGAGTCTCAGGGTGGTGCGAATGGTTAACATGCTCGGCTGCTAACCGAAAGGTTGGAGGTCTGAGTCCACTCAGAGATGCCTCAGAAGAAAGACCTAATGATCTGCTTCAAAAAAACTGGCCATCGAAAACCCTAGGGAGCATAGTTCTACTCTGACATGTATGGTCCCGCAATGAGTTGAAATCAGCTTTATGGTTTTCTCCACTAGGTATAATGATGGCCTTTGTGTTGATGTATGTGTGAGGCGGGGGGAGGTGGGGGAGGTGTATTGTTCAGAAAAATTCCATTCATTTCTATTTTAGTAAAAAGGATTTTTAAATAATATTAAAAAAAAAAAGAATTTAGTATTTTATCAAAAGTTTTTTCGACATATATTGGGACAAAAGACTTTCATAGTTTCATCTACTAGTTTGTTAAATTACTCTAAGCTTCTTATTATTCAGTCATTCATATGTTCCTGAAATAAGCCCCATGTGATCATGGTAAATTATTCTTTTAATGTGTTGCTGGAATTTGGTTGCTAATACCATTTTATTTAGGAATTTGGTGTTGATGGCCACCATGTGAGGTTGTCTATGATGTGTATGTGCACGCATGCACTGTCTTTGTTGGTTTTAGGTGTCCATATTGTCCTGACCTCACAAAAATTGTTGAGAAGCTTTCCCTTTTCCTGCTCTGAAGGCGCTTGAGTAACATTGGAGTTATCTGTTCCTTAAAAGTTTGATAGAACTTCTCCGTGAAACCACGTGAGCCTATGGCTTTCCAAGGTTTTGCTTTCACAAATCTTTTTTTGTTTATATTATTTGGCATGTTTATATTTAGTTTGGTTTTGTTTTTTAAGCCTCAGGGACAAATGATTGGAATTATTATC
This sequence comes from Trichechus manatus latirostris, assembly GCF_000243295.1. NCBI lineage: Eukaryota > Metazoa > Chordata > Mammalia > Sirenia > Trichechidae > Trichechus > Trichechus manatus. The sequence goes on along the minus strand of NW_004444083.1, from coordinate 3,330,415 downwards.
GTCCTCAATTCGTGGTACATCATTATCATTGATTCACCCAAGGCCCCTTCTTGTTTATTTCTTAACTGTTTCTTCCTTTTTGTCCCCACATTCCCTCCTAGTCCCTTTCCCTCTCATATATGGAACAATTCTAATATGCTTAATGTATGTTCTCCTCCTATAAAGAGTTTCTGCACACGTCTTGTTGTATTGGAAGTCTTGTTTATGCATGTTGATCCTATGTTCTTATGCTTTAAGTGTACTCAAAACTGTTAGATCCTCATTCTGAATAGCACTTTTCATCACTTTAAACTGTGATATAGTTATAGTTATCAAGGCAACCAGTAGATCAGAATTATTATAGTTCTATTTCCCCTCCACTCACTTCTTTTCACTCCACTATTCAATTTTACTTTACATTATTTATCTTTGTATTTGTGGTGTAAATGGTTTGCGCTCAACTACTAACCTAAAGGTTCATGGTTCAAACCTACCCAGTGGTGCCATGGAAGAAAGACCTGGCAATCTGCTTCCATAAAGATTTACCACCAAGAAAACGCTGTGGAGCACAGTTCTACTGTGTAACACATGGGGTCACCATGAGTCGGATTGACTCGATAGCAACGGGTTTTTTGTTTTTGATTTCTATTACTTGACTTATTGGCTATAAATTATGTTTTGTCTCTTTATTTTCAAAGATTGGAAAATCAGCATGTTTACCTTCATGACGTTATGTTACTTCTATCATGTTTACATTATCAGTGTTCATAACGTTTACCTTCAGTTCCGGAACAACATATTGTTATTAATCTAAATGGAATGAATTGTGACTGCCAGTTCTTTGGTCTTGATCTTGATTCTGGCCCCCAGCCCACCCCCAGAGGTCTTAGCCCTCAAGAGAGAGGACTTGGTGACTATCATATGAGGACCACAGTGCACGGCGCCAGTGCCATGAGGACCAAAAGAAATGCAGCTGATTTGGAAACATGGGCTCTTGGGCTTTGGAGCTATCAGCAGGGGGCTTGGTCCCAAAGGACAGAATCTGAGAGCCTGTGGAGACTGCAACGCGCAGCAGCAGAGAGAGGGCATCCAGCAGGAAGGTCTTGTTTGTGGGCACCACTGATATGCCCCCTGAAGACTCAAGGAAAATCCGTGCAGAAACTTTGCAGGGGACACAAGTCTTACTTGAGTAGACAAGAACACTGAATCACTGAAACTTGGGTTGGAGTAGAAAAGTGTCCACATGTGAATCCCCAGGCTTGATGAGCCTGGGACCATTTAGACTACATCTGAAATGAAAATGTGACTCAGTGGAAAATACATTCTTTTGTAGATAAATAGTGAGGTTTGCTTGAACAGAAATGTGGGTTTACAGATGTTTTCATGAAGCTCTTATGCTAGTAGATACAGATGTGCACTTTTTTCTTGAAGTAAGAAAGTTAGAATTGGATAAAGGAAGAAAATACTCTCTACTGTGACAATTACCTTTCTCAGAATAGAATTTAAACTCGTCTTTTTCTTCTTCGTACTGTCAATTATATTACACACACACACACACACACACACACACACACACACACACTCCAGGGTAGCCGTCTGGTGTTTACCCTCGACGTGCCCTGGGGTTTCACGGTCCACCTCCAATTGTCCAAATCCTACCACCAAAGTCGAGAGAAACAAAACTACCCTTCCCTCTTCCCTGTGTCCAAAGGCCACTCCTTCCTCCTTGGGATTCCCATGGTGTTTTATCTGCACCTCATGGGGCTTATCGCCTTCTGCCTTGTATTATAGTTGTTTATGTGCACTAGACATCATGGTCAAAAGGAGAAAAGACTGCTGGCTTTAGAGTCAGACTCATCTGAGGATGAATCCCAGGTCCCTTCCTTACTAGGTGGGTGGCCTTGGGAAAACCTCAACTCTTAGGAGCCTCCGTTTTTTCTTGGCATGAAAGTGAAAAACAATACTCTCTCTCATAATTGTTTTGAGGACTGCAGATAGTATGCATAAAACACAGTGCCTGGTAAAAAAGCAAAGACTGTAAATTCTAGCAGTCCGTCTCTATTATTGTTATCATTATTGGTGATGTGATTATTGTTATATCTCATCTCCTCTCCTAAAGTATTTATTTATTCATTCATTCAACAGATACTTATTAAGGGCAAACTATGTGCCAGGTGTTGCGGGCCACGTGCAGAAAAAGACAGAGGACTTTCAGGGTCAAGATAGAAATAAACAAGACAACAATAAATACAGAGATCATTTCAGATGAAGACAGCGCTGTAAAGAAGCTAAAACAAGATACGCATTAGAGAGTGACAGACACAGGGGGGTCATAAACAAAGACCTCTCAAGGGGAAGGGGGCCTTTGAGCTGAGACCAGAATAAGAGAGGAACACCTACGAGAAGTTCTGGAGCCAGAGCATTCCAGGAGGAGGGGATGATGAATGGGACGGCTCTGAGGGGGAAGGGGCTGACAGCAACGTGAGCATAGGAAAGCGTGGTGGGAGTGGGCTTGAGGAGATAGACCAGGGCCAGCATGTGAGGAAGTACGTGGATTTTACTCTCAATGTGATTGGGAACCTCTTTGAAGACATAGTTCACTATCCCCTACTCAATGTATATCAAACACTGTTTCTGTCTTGGGGAAAGATAGTACCCAGCAGCCACTCCACAGATTTTTTTTTTTATTATTATTATTAGTTTTTTTTATTGTGGTGAAAATATACATAACAAAACATAAGCCACCTCAACAATTTCTACATGTACGATTCAGTAACATTGATGACATTCTTCAAGTTGTGCAACCATTCTCATTATCCTTTTTCAAATCAATCCACCACCATTTACGTAAACTCACTGCCCACTAAGCAAAATCTTCCTCTTTCCGCCTCCCACCCCAGATGTCAACACATGCTGACCACATGTAACGGAGTAGACCTGCCCCCAGAGGGTTTTCTTGGATGGGATCTTCACAGAAACACATCACCAGGTCTTTCTCCCACAGAGCTGCTGGGTGAGTTTCAATCCCATCTTTCGGTTAGCAGCTGAGCGCTTAACCTTTGCACCACCAGGGCTCCTTCCTACTCCTGGTGACCACTAATAATTTTTGGTTTCTGAATATTTGCTCAGAGCCCTGGTGGTGCAGTGGTTAAGAGTTACCACTGCTAACCAAAATGTCAGCCGTTCGAATCCACCAGCTGCTCCTTGGAAACCCTATGGGGCAGTTCTACTCTGTCCTACAGGGTGGCTATGAGTCGGAATCAACTCGACAGCAATGAGTTTTAAACATTTGCTTATTTCATATAAGTGAGATCATACAACATTTGTGTTTTTGCAACTGACTTGTTTCCCCCAGCATGATGTTTTCAAGGTTCCTGTTGTGGCACGTATCGGGACTTGATTTCTCTCTACGGCTGAGTGAATGCCACAAATGTTTGTGAAAGGTAGAGATTAGAGGAAAGAGGGAGGGAGGGCAGGGTGGAAGAAGGAGAAGGAGGGAGGGCTGGAGGGAGCAAGGGAAGGGGGGAGGGGAGAATACCAAGCAGACATCCACACAGACAATCTGATGGGTCTCCCATTGTCAGGGACTCCAGTCCAGACAGAGGCCAGCCGTGGTGGGTGGAGAATTTTCCCATCCTCCTGTGAACATTTGGTGCCACACTGTTCTCGTTCCTCGGGTGGTCCCAGATGGTCGAGGGGGCTGGGAAGCTGGGAGGTCTTGCGAGCAGAACCACTCATCACCGCCTCTGGCACTTATCTCTGGCAGTTCTGTCTCTCAGGTCGCAGATAACAACTGTCAGATGGTCTGACTGTGAAGCAATAAGCTTCCCCAAAACAAGAAGGCAGGCCAAGCTCCAGAAAAGCTGCAGTCTGGACAAAACACACAAGCCTGGAAAGAATTAAAAGTTCATGTGCAACCAAGCAAAGCACCTCGGGGAAGTGTAAGGGGTTAAACCTAAGCACACAATGTTCCCGACGCCCTTGAATGCACAAGCAGAAAAATAATCACACATCCTTGGTAAAAGGGAGGAAGAACTGAGGAGAGAAACAAGTTGGCTCTCCAGTGTGAGAACTAAAAATAATTGTGTGAAAGGTTGGTTCAGCCCCAAAATGGTGGGGGGTGGGGGAGGGGAGAGAAGGGAAGGTAGTAGGAGATGGAATAAGCAAGATGAGAGGAAGGAGCTCATGGAAGGGTCTGTTCAGCACAGCCTGGCTCAATGGCTCCTGGCCCCTCTGTCTTCCGGGGCCACTCCCTTCTCAGCATCCGGGGACCTGAGCCAGGCTTGGCAGGGCGCCCTGTACACGGTCCTCTCAGACCTCCATTTCTTAAGAACCCTGTAGTGGGGGGAACCTAGACCACAAATGAGGGAGAAACAAGAACCTGGTCTTAGATATTTTTCTTTATTCATTTTGGCCTTAAATAGAAAAAGAATTCCACTCAAGCCTGGACAACCCCAGTGGCCAATGGTGAGGGACTGTTGGTGAACGAGTGAGCACCTCCAAAAGAAAGCTTGCGGTTTAGAACAAAACAGCAGCATTTGGATGAGCAAGAAGTGTGAGAATCTGAGACTCTATTTGAATCCAACGTACAGGCTGGCAAGCCTGGATTGATGGCAGATTCTAGTCGTGGCTCCATCTTGAGGAAAGTAATGCAGTGACTTGAATTAAAGGGGGAACTAGCTGACTTGTTCATGATTCTTGGTGTCCAGTTCCCTTGTTGATGTCAGTTTTGTGCCCATGCATGAAGGTATTTCTGAGAAGCAGTGACCTGATCACAAAATCCCACTGGTGGCTTCATCATAAACTGTCCTTGAGCGCAGCCCTTTTTTACCAGAAAGAGAGGATAAGGACTTGAAGCAAGAAACTACTTCTCGTGTCTAAGTCCTTGTAAACATCACATTTATAAAAAGGTAGACAAAACTATATTGCATCAAGAAGGAAGAGATTTTGTCTGAAGGTTATGAAGACATTTAGAATGAAAATTATTACACAATGTCTACAAGGCATCTGTTGTACACAGGGTGGCTGTGAGTTGGAACCTTCGGTGGCACCTAACAATAATAATGCAAGGGGTGTCAGCTATGGACAAAGTCCCTGGGTATTTTAAACAGTTAACATGATTGACTGCTAACAGGAAGGTTGGAAGTTCAAGTGCACCAAGAGGCACTTGAAAGAAAGGCCTGGCAATCTACTTCTGAAAAATGGGCCATTGAAAACCCTATGGAGCACAGTTCTACTCTGACGCACATGGGGTTGCTGTGAGTTGGAATCAACTCCATGGCAACTGTTTGTTTGTTTGTTTGTTTTCCTGGTTTGGGAGAAATACTATTCTGCATGTTTTACATATGGCATGAGCGCCCTTCATGTTACAAACCTCTGCAAAGTAAATATCATCATCCCCTTTTTACAGACAGTAAAACTACGGCTCCAAGAAGTTAAGCAATTTTCCAAGATCTCTAAGCTAGTAAATGGGGTTTCCAGGTTGGCTTAAGACTGTAATTCCAAAGCCAAAGCCCTTTTCTAGAATAAAAACTCACCTCTCCATGACCACGATAAGAAAAATTAAATGGCAGATTTTGATGGCATGGTCATCTTTGCTGAAAAAACTTGGGCAGTTGATTATGCTTTCATAGGGGCCAATATTTTTATGGAACACACACAAACAGTGGGCATAGTCTTCTTACCTGAAGTGTTGTAATTTCTTAAAGGAGACATTTTGAGTTTATAGTCTCCAAAGAGAAATACTCTTTTTAAAATTTTGGCTCAGGAGGTCCTGGTGTCAAGGAGATCAACTCCATTGCTTGAGTACGGAAGAGTAAAAATAAAAATAGATTTCCCATTAGTAGCAACAAGTAGGAGTTGTTTCTCAGCCAGAAGGAAATTCTTTCATTCTTTTCCTGCTTTAGTTCTCATTCTGCCAACAAAATTAAGCAAGGTTCATGGGAGAGTGGAATCAGGGCCAACTTCATGTACGGATAGAGTAGGTGGTCACCTACCAAGAATTGACGTCAGAGACGGGAGGAGAAGGATGTTGAACCAGGGCAGGACTTTGGAGAGCCAGCCCAGCAGGACCCCTCTGTGCCATCCACCCTTCTCCCCAAAGAAAAAAAAAAAGAAACAGTTTAGCCTTGATTAACTTGTCCAGAATTCACGTTATTTAGAGCATCTAGAAAGTTTTAATTCCACAAACATGCAAGTTTTATGCCATTTTCATAGGAAAGTTTTGTTTTTCCTTACGTATGGGGGAAAGTGATTGTTTCATCATAATCTTTTTCAAGATTCAGGGCTGATAAAAGTGCTAAATCTGACCCAAACTACCACTGACCATCTAAAGCATCTCCCTCCATGGAGGCCTAAAATTCTACCATCTGCAATTAGTTTCCTTTTGCTAAAGTGGTCTCTGCCCTCAGGGCAGGTTTTCTTTTTTGAGGCTAATGCCCTGGAAGCTAATACATTAATTTCATATAAACCCCCCAAAACCAAATCTGTTGCCTTCTAGTTGATTCTGACTCATGGAGACCCCATGTGTGCAGAGTAGAACTGCTCCATAGAATTTTCAAGGCTGTGAACTTTTGGAAGCAGATCACCAGCCCTGTCTTCAAAAGCTCCTCTGGGTGGGTTTGAACCATCAACCTTTCTGCTAGTCATCAATTGCTTAACCATTTGTGCAACCTAGGCAAAAAACCCATTGCCATAGAGTCGATTCTGACTCATAGCGACCCTATAGGACAGAGTAGAACTGCCCCATAGGGTTTCCAAGCAGCAGCTGGTGGATTTGAACTGCTGACCATCTGGTTAGCAGCGGAGTTCTTAACCACTGCGCCACCAGGGCTCCGTGCATCCTAGGGACTCTCTTAATTTCATATACCTTTGGGCAAATAATTAGTTTCTCAGATGTGTTTTCTCCATTCCAGAAAGAGCCTGAGTACCATGGAAGCCCACACCCAACCAATGTGTAGAGCTGAAGGGAGAAAGAAGTAGGGGCAAACTTTGCTGACTTAATATTTTTGCCATAGGCCAGTCCCTAATTCTATAAAATGTGCTGGGGAATCATAAACATCATGAAAATGTAGGATTCTAAGAAATCATCTAATGCGGTGGTTCTTAACTTCTTTGAGATCACAGGACCCTTTGGGACTCCACTGGGAATCACAGTCCCTTCTCAGCAAGAATGGAAAAATGCACACAGCCACAACCACGAAAAACATTGTGTTAAATAGTGCAGGGTTCATAAATTTCTGAATCCCAGGTTACAATCAGATAACCCTTATATTTTATAAACAAAGAAGTGGAAGGGCAGAGCTGAGAGGTGCTTTGCTCAAAGTCACACAGTGTGTTAGTGGGAAGGCAAGGATGAGAACTGAAGTGTTCACACGGTCATTTAAAAGAAATACCTCCATCAGATTCCCATCTGTCAAACATTTCAGCAAACACAAATACAAGGGTTACTCTATTCAGGAAGAAGATTGTTTAGTTCAGCCATGCTTATTTTATTTTCCAGCTGATGAAGTACACCAGACTCAGAACTTGACATTTTTTTCATACGTGGGATCCTGCTAACTAGAGCAGTCGGTGTGTGGTAGGAAAGAACGGAGGATGTAAAAAAAAGTGAACAATTTGAATTTAAATCAGAAACATGCTAAACCAAACCTAAACCCGTTATCATCCAGTCAATTCCAACTCAGAGCGACCCTACAGGACAAAGCTCCATAGGGTTTCCAAGGCTGTTATCTTTACAGAAGCAGACTGCCACATCTTTCTCCCACGGGATGGCTGGTGGGTCTGAACTGCTGCCCTTTCAGTTAGCAGCTGAGCACTTAACCACTGAACCACCAGGGCGCCTAGAACAAAAAGTTGGCTGTTTCAGAGGCATCATTAGCATTTCTTCCTTGAACTGTGTGTGTGTGTGTTGTATTTGTGTGGTGTGTGTGTGTTTGCATAGCAGTGGTAGTGGGGTGTGTGTATAGTTTGTGTGTGTGAATATGTGGTATATGTATGTGAGTGTGTGATGGTGGCAGTGGTGTGTGTGTGGGGGGGTTGTGTATATATTATGTGTGTTGGTATGTGTCTTAGTCATCTAGTGCTGCTGTAACAGAAATACCACAAGTGGACGGCTTTAACAAAGAGAAGTTTATTCTCTCACAGTCCAGTAGGCTACAAGTCCAAAATCAGGGCATCAGCTCCAAGAGAACGCTTTCTCTGTCAGCTCTGGAGGAAGGTCGTCAATCTTCCGTTGGTCTAGGAGCTTGTCTGCCCAGGAACCTCAGGTACAAAGGATGCGCTCTGCTCCCGGCACTGCTTTCTTGATGGTATGAGGTTTCCATGTGTCTCTGCTCGCTTCTCTCTTTTATATCTCAAAAGAGATTGGCTTAAGACACTATCCAATCTTGTAGACCTCATCAGTATAACGTCATCACAGTGATAGAGTTTACAACACATAAGGAAATCACATCAGATTACACAATCATACAATACGGGGAATCATGACCTAGCCAAGTTGATACACACATTTCTGGGGGGACACAATTCAATCCATGACAGTATGTATGGTGGTGGTGGTGTGTGAGTGTGTGTACATGTGGTGGGGTGTGTGGCTGGTGTGTGTATTTATAGTGGGGTGTGTGTGTGGTGGTAGTGATGGTGGGGTGTATGTGTTTTGGCTACTGTCTTCTGTGAAAAGCTAATGGGAAGCTTCACTTAACCAGGTGGGGAAAGCCCTTAATTAAGAATTGAGCTTCAAAAGGCTAATAAGAGAGAGCCCAGGAGTCCTTTCATCTTGATTTACCAGAAGACTTAGAAAGTACCTGAGAAGAAAGTGGACTGGCTGGTGCGGGGGGGAAGCCTCATAGAGCTCTAGGTTGTTTCTAGAGTATTGAAACCCCAAATCGAGAGTTCCTACATGGCCTCTTCTGACAACCTGGTGGCATAAATGCTTATCAGGACTTCCAAGGATTTGTTTCCATTTCCACGTATTTTGATTATTAAAACTTTGAAAATAAAAGCTCTGGAGTGAGACAGAACTGGGTTGAAATCCCAGCTCTATACTTACCAACTGGGTGACCTTGGACAAAGTAACTTCTAGACCTCCATTTTCTACTCTGTAATACGGTATAATAATATCTACAATCCTTGGGGACAAAGGTTGCATTGTGTGTGTGTTGGTATGTGTGGGTGTGTATGTGTGTATGGTGGTGGTGGTGGTGGTTCTATGTGTGGTGAGTGTGTGAGTGTATGTGTGTGGTGGTATGTATGGTATATGTGTGGCAATGGCACAAAGGATTGAATGGGGGCCAGAAGAGCTGTTCCACCACCAGTGACAGGCACACAGCAAATGCTCTATGTATGTGAGCTGTGTGTATTATTTCGGTGTTCACGTTATCTGATCCAGGAAGGAGTTCTGAACTCATGGGCGAGAGATTGGGGACCTCAGTTTCTTGACTTTTCCTGAGAATAAGGAGTTGCACCAAATGATAATTAAAAGATTTCATCCAGCAGTAACAAAAGGAATCTGAGATTCTGTGATGCTTTCTGACCCCTCTTAAAGTCTTCTATGGAGGCCTGTTGTTGTTGTGTGCCGTCAAGTCTATTCCCACTCATATCGACCTCCACATATTTCCTATTGCCAATCTTGGCCATTTTTCTAATCATCAGTATCCTTAACAGAGAATGCTAGGAGGTCTGATTTTAAGGGGTTTATGTAAAAACCATTAGTATCACAAGCAAGTAAAATTTTGCTGAAGATCATTCAAAACCTGTTGCAGCAGTACATCGACAAGGCACTGCCTCAGAAATTCAAGCTGGATTCAAAGGAGGACATGGAATAAGCGATATCACTGCTGATGTCAGATGGATTTTGAGTGAAAGTAGAGAACACCAGAAAGATGTTTACTTGTGTTTTATTAACTATGCAAAGGCATTTGACTCTGTGGATCATAACAAATTATGGATAACATTGAGAAGAATAGGAATTCCAGAACACTTAATTGGGCTCATGCAGAACCTGTACATGGACCAAGAGGCAGTTGTTGAAACAGAACAAGGGGATAGTGCATCAGAAATCAGGAAGGATGTGCATCAGGGTTGTATCTTTTCACCATACTTTATTCAATGTGTATGCTGAGGAAATAATCCGAGAAGCTAGACTATATGAAGAAGAACACAGCATTGGGATCAGAGGAAGACTCATTAACAACCTGTGATATGCAGATGACACAACCAACCTGAAAGCAAAGAGGACTTGAAGCACTTACTGATGAAAATCAAACAGTACAGCCTTCAGAATGGATTGCACCTCGACATAAAGCAAACAAAATCCTCACAACTGGACCAATAAGCACATCATGATAAGTGGAGAAATGTTTGAAGTTGTCAAGGATTTCATTTTACTTAGATCCACAATCAATGCCCATGGAAGCAGCAGTCAAGAAATCTAACGATGCATTGCATTGGGCAAATCTGCTGCAAAAGACCTCTTAAAGTGTTAAAAAGCAAAGATGTCACCTTGAGGACTAAGGTACACCTGACCCAAGCCATAGTATTTTCAATTGCCTCATATGCATGTGAAAACTAGACAATGAATAAGGAAGATCAAAGAAGAATCGATGCCTTTAAATTACGGTGTTGGTGAAGAATATTGAATATACTATGGACCGCCAGAAGAACGAAAAAATTTGCCTGGAAGAAGTACAGTAAGAATGCTCCTTGGAAGCAAGGATGGCAAGACTTCATCTCACATACTTCGAACATGTTATAAGGGGGGACCAGTCCCTGAAGGACATCATGCTTGGTAGAGGGTCACTGAAAGAAAGGAAGCCTCTTAACAAGATGGATTGACTCAGTGGCTCCGACAATGTGTTCAAACATAGCACCGATTGTGAGGATGGCACAGGACCAGGCAGTGTTTCATTCTGTTGTACACAGTGTCGCTATGAGTCATAACCGACTCGACGACACCTGACAACATATAAAAACCTAATGATTAAAAACACAGGTGTTTGGATTATATGCGGCTTTTACATTTAACATACTATCCTTGCGTGTTCCTAAAATAGAGCCAAACATTTCTATTCTGCGGCTGAACAGAGCTGTACTTATTGAGAAAAATAACAGGGAGCCAGAAAAACTATTTTGCCATGAATGAGCTAAGCTAGACACAAAGATGAAGAACGGAAATAAATGTAAAAAGGTCATGTTACTTCGTAGGGTGAAATTTACAGGTTGGACAGAGGTTCACTTTCATGCTCAGGTGAGACCAGGTTTGCTCAGGAAATCAGTTACACAAGCCAGGTGAAGTGATGGTGCTTTTAATGTATAACCTTCCCCCTGCCGTTGAGATGAGTATAGGCTTTGCCATCAAGTAGTCCTCCGTGACAGTGGATGCTCTACTGCTTAGCGACTTCTGAACACAGACTTGTCCTTCCCTCCTCTGGGAAATCGGGATGATAGTTTCTACCTCTGAACTGCTGGGAGGATTAAATAAGATCATTGATGTAAATTCAAGTGACCAACCTAGAATGAACTCGGATCCAATACTGCTACTGGTTCTAATAGAATCAGTGAGGTAATTACAAATACTTCTCAGCTATTCATTCTCAAAGGCCTTTTACTGATGCTTTCTTTGGTATGGTCTGTTTCTGGATATGTGTAAAAGTAATAAGACTATTATGCTATACGTTACACCATTAAACCAAAAAAAAAAAGAAAGCCAAATCCGCTGCCGTCAAGTCGATTCCGACTCATATTGACCCTACAGGACAGAGTAGAACTGCCCCATGGACTTTCCAAGGAGCGCCTGGTGGATTGGAACTGCCGACCTTTTGGTTAGCAGCCATAGCTCTTAACCACTACGTCACCAGGGTTTCCACACGCCATTAGTTCATCCCAAATAGACTTTCCTCAAATTTATACTAATTAGTAATGTTTACATGTAATTTCAATAGGGTTAGAGGATGTTTGCTTTTGCAGTATCAGTGGGAGGGAAAAATCCATTTCATTTCTTTTGCAGTATAAATGGAGGAAGCTAATAGGAAGTGAAGATCAAATAATGATTCTAAGCTTTTATGAAATAACGTCACGCGTTGCTTCTTAGCAATGAAATTATCATTTACACTGCCAGGTAGATCCTTCTAGTCCGATACAGCAAGTAAATGTGGAAAAGAGAGTCTTTACTGTCTCAGCGGGTATCATACTCATAAACAATTAGATAAAAAAAAATTCTGTATCTGCTTCCAAAATGTTCAGTAATGTGAGTGTGCCCTAACAACATAAGGTGCATCAATCATGTTCTATTTTAAATTAAGCAAGAAAGCTCATTGAGATGAGGCCTGATTGCTTCTATAGTGGTAATATGGTTTATTATTTTCAACAACCTTAGACATTACTATCCCTTATAATGGTGAAATCATCCAAAAGTCTCCACTTATACCAAAAAGCAGGATTTCTCATATTTGCCAAAGACTCGCCTGCTTAAAAAGACACATTCCTAGACAGTTGCAGAGAATCAGTATTTCTGTTAGGTGACTCTTGTAATCAGACGAGTTTGGGCAACACTTCCCAGTACTGGATCTCAGGCCTAACTGCACACTAGAATCTTCTGGGGAGCATAAAAAAACAACTGATGTTCAGGTCCCAGACCAGACCAATTACATCATCATCTCTGGGGTTGACCTGGGCGTGGATATTTTTAAAAGCCCCCAATAATACTGATATGTAGCCAGGGCTGAGAAACACCATTCCAGGGTGTTGCTACTCAAAGTGTGATCAGCAGACCAGGAGCAGCCATGCCAGCGTCCCCTGGAAGCAGGTTAGAAATGCAGGGTCTCAGGTCTCACCCACCCACTCCTCTTGCCCTCCATTGCCATCAAATCAATTCTGACTCATGGCGACCCCATGTGTTACAGAGTAGAAGTGCTCCATAGGATTTTCTTAGCTGTAGTCTTTACGGAAAGGAGCCCTGGTGGTGCAGTGGTTAAATGCTTGGCTGCTAACTGAAAGGTCAACGGTTCTAACCCACCAGTTGCTCCACAGGAAAAAGATGTGGCAGTCTACTTCCATAAAGATTACTGCCTTTGAAACCCTATGAGACAGCTCTACTGTGTCCTATACAGTGTCCAGGAGCTGGCATCGACTTGATGGTACACAGCAATCTTTACAGAAATATATTGCCAGGCCTTTCTTGCATGATGCCGTTGGTTGGGTCGGCTCCAACTGCCAACCTTTAGGTTAGTAATCAAATGCAAACCATCTGCACCACGCAGGGACCAAACAGTTCCTGCCCCAGACCTCCGAATGGCAGTCTGCATCTTAACAAGCTCCTCTGGGGATCTGGGTGCACATCTGAGGTTGACAAGTCTGCCCTGTTGTTGTCGTTGTTGTGTGTGGTTGAGTCGATTCCAACTCATAACAACTCCATGTGATAGAGTAAAACTATCCCACAGGGTTTTCTTGGCTGTAATCATAATTGAAGGAGATTGTCAGGTCTTTCTCCATGGAATGGCTGAGTGGGTTCAAACAGCCAGCCTTTCGGTTAGCAGCACACTGCTTAACCAATGTCATTGTACCACCAGGGCTTCTTATGGCTGTCCTAGTGCATACCATGGTACACGTATCTTTGCACCCTCAGAGGATAGATTTTTGCTCCAACCTCCCCCTCCCCTGGCTCTACTACCACCCACAAAGGCAGCTTAAAAATCTCTTCAGAGGTCTTTTTCTTTATGTCCTCAGCCATTAAATGTGAACTGAAGAGGAATAGGGTGAGGGAAACCCACCTGTTCCACGATCACTTATTGAGCTATGTCAAACCGTGTACACTGCTCTTGTCCACCCAATCCCCCACAAATTCCAACTGGCAACTTCTGTTTCCTGTCCCATAATCAAAGACATGAAGGACCACTAACGTTCACATCAGCGAACTCATTTCGACAGTTTTCTTTAATTAACGATGAAGACACTACAGTTCTAAGTACCAGACAGAATCAAAAAAAAAAAATTTTTTTTTTTAAATAAGCGTAACACTATAAAGAAAACTTGGAAAAGTGAAATCCTCCTAAATAAAAATATGTAACTGGCCTGGTACCTGTTACATATATACATAATACATATATTATACACAAATATACAATAAATGTTTTGGTAGCAATACAGACCATGCATTGGTCTTTTTGTACACAGATGAAGTAGCACCATGAGCAGCACCACCATCTTAAGATGATAAACCAAATGGCACATACATTAAAATAAAATATATAGGTATTTAATTTGGCCCACCCTGTAGCCAAGAGGTGAAAGAACTTCATAAGAAAAATTGTTCCAGGAACTACATTCATTCTTAAGCCAATGGTAAAGTTCTAAAAAGAAAAAACCGCACTAAAGATGTCTATGCAAATACAGATTAGTTTTCCTGTTTACTGAATTTGTCCTATCACATGGCATACTGGTTAACACTGAGGAAATGAACAGCAGATCCAAGAGAGAGGTGAAATGGCAGGTGTACGGCAGAAGCTAAAACACCAGATTTCTTGGTGTGTGTTTACAACACAAATGCCAAGTCATCAGGAAACTAGGAAGGGAATTCTCTCATCTAAGTCATACATTTTCTAATCAGATTAGCTAATTATAAGCTGTTTATTAATGGTCAATTCCTTCAAGGAGGGTCAAACACCTTCTATATCATTCTACCTCCTCCCAGCACTTAACTTGGTACTCAAGTTACAAGACGTATGCCATCCAACGTACCATAGGGCCCATACATTCTTTCTCCACACTCAGGAAATGGATTTACAGAGCTACTGAAGTACCTCCAGGATCTTATCTGGGTTGGCTGTGGAAATGACTAAAAGCACCCATGTTTCACCCTTGATGTTCTGCTGACTACAAGGCTATTTTTGCCCTCCATAACTAAGTTCACAGACTGGGGTCCTCTTAGTATTGGAAGGTTATAGTTTCTCACATCCCTGAAAGTGCAGGCTTCTTCCTCTCAAGTTTCTCAGCAGTCTATAAGAACGTGGCATCACCTCCAACTAATGTTCACGGTGTCCTTGGAACACTAACCACCTGTGTAGTCCCTACAAAGAACCCATTTCGTATTTGGCTTCCATCCATTCTTCGCATGCCTTCCAAAGTGTCCTCTCTCTCCCCAATCAAAGTCTTAATTCCCAGTGTCTCTGGTTTCAGTGCCTCCCTGTGTGATGGGCTGACCTACAGAGCTTTGCCAAGTCACTTGGAGATCAAATATGGGTCCACTGCCACCAGCAGTTGGAGCACTTCACATCAATACATTTTTCATGGCTCTTATAGTCAGTGGATGGTGAGCACCTCTCCCTCCTTCATTTTTGAGGCATCTGCAGTAAATAAAGTTTCCAACTACAAATGCATGTGGCATTTAGGATGTAAGATAGAATAAAACAGGGCTTCAGTATAAGACCTAAAATTATTTCTTAGTACTTAAATGTCTCAAATTCAAAAGACAGCTAGGAGACAAAAAGCGGGAAAGAAAGGTTAAAAAAAACTCTACTTCTGGCTACACGATTTTTAGTAAATCCATTTTTGCAGTCAATCTAGATTAGTCAAGAGAGTCCCTGACCTTTGAAAGTCAGCGAGAAATAGCCACAAATGTAACATCAGTACTGATTTGTCATTATTGACTCAGGTGGTTGATCATTAATGGATTCTCTTCACTTCTAGCTGGTTCTAGGTTCATTCTTTTTGCCCAGAATGAAGATAATATCAAAGTCATGAGCCATTATTTACTCTTTTCACAAAGGAAAATTTGAAAACTCTGCCTAAGTATCTAAGAAAGAATGCTGTGAAAGATTGGCCTCATAAAGAAAAAGCCACTAACTTCTAGTTTAACCAGAGACCACTAGGAGCCCCATTAACGTAAGTCCTTGGCTGGACTACGAATACTTTGAAATGGATAAAAGCCAACCCTACTTAATAGGAACGGAACACAAGGGCTCAACAGCTGATGTTGCTCAAAGTGAACCCTTTGTGTAGCCAGAGCATGAGGATCTACTTTGTTCTACCAACATCCTCCAGTTTTGAATCAGTAAAGTCTGATACCTCCATTGACCCCAGCTCAGGGACCACTGGAAGCAGCTTAAATAAGAAAGTTCTACCTTTATGCTATTCTACCCAATCAAATGTCAGAGAAATGGAAACCAAGAGATGTACTTTCCAGACTGCTCACTTCTGTTATCACCTAAAATATGTTGATTTATTCCACATGCAGACGTATCCTGATGATACATATTCAAAGTTTGTTGTTGTTGTTGTTATGTGCTGCTGCGTCAGTTCTGACTCACAGCAACCCTACAGGACAAAGTAGAACTGCCCCATAGGGTTTCCAAGGAGCAGGTGGTGGATTTGAACTGCTGACTTTTTGGTTAGCAGCCAAGCTCTTAACTACTGCGCCTCCAGGGCTCCATTCAAAGTTTAGATTCCTTGAAAAATAATAACCAGCTTTACAGGGAAAGGGTTGGGGCTGATTTTGTTCATTGATTTCTCTGTAACTACTTGAGTCCTCAGTGGAAGAAAGCAGGGCAGCTTGTTTTCTTCCTCCGCTAGCAAGAGAATGAGTCAGAAGACTTGAAAAATGAAAGCTAGTTTGGCTAAGTCTTGTTTTTTACAAAAAAGTAGAAACAAAATCTTTCATCTCAGATTTTCAAAACTGGTAGTGTTCTCGACTAATGGGAAATGATGTCATTCAGCTAGTTCCTTGAAAACAATGGACTCTTATGACTACAGACCTATTCATCTTAGAAATTATGAGCATGCAAGTGATTAAAGTCTGCAACAATGAACATTGTACAACAGTCTGTGAGGTACATGCCCTCCACTTGAATTAACAGTAACACAGGCCTCAGTGGTAGGGGCACTTCCATTTATCTGCACTCACTTTAGAGTAGAGCAGGGGTCCCCAAACATTTGATCAGGGGCAGCAGCCCCTGTCATGCTCTGCAGCCCTGGCCCCTTCCTTGATGACCCACCACCACCCAGGGAGCTCAACCCGTTAGAGAAATAAAATGTTACTCCTCCCCACAGTGGGGCTGGGAATTCCTGATGTAGTTTCCACTGACTCAGAGGGTGGTTGGTATTTGCATTAATTCCCTTAACCATTAAGAAGTTTACTTGTAAAAAGATGAACAATTCTGTAGGCAAAGATCTTGAAGTAGTTTGTTGCCATTTCCTTTTCTCCACAAGGAAAAATTCCAAGATGTGTATACTTTCCAAACAAGAAAACGATGAACATTGTCACTGCTGGTTACATGTTTCCTCAGCAGGTCATTATGCTTTGATGTGCTCCCTATACATCGTGTTTTATTAACTAATCACTATTGGCCAGTACCCACCAGGGCAAATGGGCAAATGACATTCAGTTAAATAATGTAACATTGGGAGTGCTCAGAAAACAAGAGAAAAGGGTCTTAAGGAAAGTGCCTCGGAGCCCTGGCCATGGTAAAAACACTTTCTGGAATTTGAATTTCTGATCAGCAAGCACTCATTTATCTGACCATCTTTCTCAAGACCGTGCAGGAAGTGAAATATCAGAACGCGTGCACGCGCACACACACACATACACACACACACAAAATGGTGGGAATGGAGCAGAAAGCTTACAGAAGGGGGTGAGAAGAAAAGATCAACAGTATCTAGTTTATTATGAATAGAAAGAAATCTCCAGAATTTACAAACACCCACATTGTTCACTCCAAAGAGAGCTTTTGATTTGAAGGAATCGCCCACGTCTCCTTCTTTTTTACAATATGTACAATGGAAGACGTTGATTTCCTTTTCTTGTAATTTTGCTTCCATTCAATTGCCAATTTTAAGCCAACACTTGCAAACAGCCAGGAGAATATATCCTTCTTCAGTTTAATTAACATGGCCTATTGTCTTACAGGAAAAATACAAAATTAAAGTCTTGTAAGGAACTCAGCTCAACATCAGGGTTATATTACAAGAGATAACATCAGTAAATATAACTCTATACAATTGAGAACCATCTATGGCACTATGATTCTTATTATATTATTTTTCTCAATTATCATCTTAAAACAAGGGTAGTACCCTATTCTACTCTTTTTAGCCTTGTTTTAAGCAATTGCTCCACTCTTTACAACAGAACATTGTATACCTCAGTTCCACATCCAAAAAAAAGATGTGCTGTAGGAAAAGAAGTTACGTTTTAATTAAAAAATTACACATATAAATCAAAACCTATGTTAAATATTTAATACTCTCTCCACCCAACGTGAACAGTTTTGTATGAAATAATTTACAATGATGCGTTGCCGTACACAGTTTCAGCAGCAGATGAAATGTATCTTGTAAATGCACCGAGAGGAGACTCATTCTCTCCTGGCGTGGTGGTGGGCCCATCAGCTCCTTGCGGCCAGCTAAGTCCTTAGGGTTGAAGATGAAGTTTATGCAGACGCATTGTTCTGGTGTCACAGTGCTTTTTCGCTTGGCACAATATAGAACGTGCAGTTCAGTCAACAAACTCCTGAGGATTGTATAAAGTAAACAAACTGAAATGCAGGCATCGTACCATCTACTGAGGAGGAAGATGTGAGGTCCTAGTTGTGAATCATGAAATACTTAGAGTCTGGGTACCCATAAGTTAAAGGATTTGCTGAGGTCATGTAGGTCTTCATTCTGAAAAGGAAAAGGAAAGAATTCGTCACTATGGGCATCTCAAAATGCAGGTTTAATCACTCTTTGTAGGACTCTTCTTTCAAAAGGGGGTTATTGTTGTACGCCGTCTAGCCAATTCTGACTCGTAGCAAGCCCACGTGACAAAGTAGAACTGCCCCATAGGGCTTTCTAGGCTGTAATCTTTATGGAAACAGATCACCAGGCCTGTCTCATGAGGAACCTCTGGGTGGGTTCAAACTGCCAACCTTCTGGCCAGCCATCGAGCACTTAACCATTTGTGCCACCCACACACGGACTTCGTGAAAAAGGGGCAGTGTCAGATAAACTGAAGTTACAGGCACAAGCAGTACTGTGTACCTAAATAAAATCAACAAATTGTATTTAACTTTTTTTTTTCCCAAAACGCAGTAGTCTAAAGCAATCACAAACTAAAAGGAGTCAATATTCAATCAGTAAACAAGTCAATGTGATCTGGATGGTTCAGAGGTTTAGCAACACAAAAATACAAAATATTTTGGCCTTCTGACGATTGGAACAATAATACACATTGGAGCTATTGGTAAAACTAGTACAAGATATGGTAAACATTCATGCGGAAGCTTCTGTTGGTCAAAAGTCAGTTGCAGATTTTAGAATTTGAAGTTGCAGCGCTTAATGTTACAACATCTAAAAATCAATTTTTAATAGGACATTGTTTGCCAGCGGAATTTTAGATGCAACAAGAGACCCAAGACGAACAGATCTAGTTAATACGCAAATGAAAAAGCAAGAAAGTCATTCAAATTGAGGTCTACTAGAAATCAGTTATTTAGGCAGGAGCACCATATTCCTTCTATGAAATTCAAGAAGGAACACTTCAAAGGAGCATTACCCATTGCCCTTCTGAGAGTGACACCTTTTCAACCCCATAAAGTCTCTCTTTTGCTCTCAAGTATATTAGATAGTCCTTCTAAGGACCATGTTTTTCATGCATTTAAAAGATATCTACAAATATCAAGGTTTATAGAGTGCCCTACGCAGCACATGGCAAAGAGTAGACAATGAATAGTTGTTGAATGAGTAAATGGTTACATGCAGTACTATGGAGGATACCAAGCTGAATTCTGCTATGCCAAAAAAACACCATCGCCGTCAAGTTGATTCCGACTCATGGCGACCCCATGTGTTGCACAGTAGAACTGTGCTCCATAGGGTGTTCAAGGCTCAGAAGCAGATGGCCAGGTCTTTTCTTCTGTGGGTTCAAACTGCCAACCTTTCAGTTGCTAGCTGAGCATTTAACCATTTGCTCCATCCAGAGACCCCTAACTAAACCATTACCGTTGAGTTGATTCTGACTCATGGCGACTTAGCTACTCTAGCCAGGAAGGAAAGTCTGTTCATAAATAGAATACAAAGTAGAAAAGAATAAGTTCCGTGACAGATGCACAGGAAGGAAAAATAGTTCTAGATGCTTGGAGGAGGGAAGGATACTTCTAGCTAGGAATGTAAGGGAAGTGCCTTGCTGACGCACAGGCTTGGTTTAGAGGAGGGACGATTTGGGCATGTGACGACAGGGATCATGTCTATCCTGATTCAGTACTGCATCTTCAGAGCGGAGCGCGAAGTCTGGCACACAGCAGGCACTCAGTAACTGCAAGCGGAATGAAAGAAGGGGAAAAGCACACTTCTCCTTAAGGGAAATTAGAAAACAAGACCCAGGGAGAGGAGAGCACAGCTGCGAACAGGCCAAGCAAAGGGTGTGGCCCCCCTGCAGCACATAGTATCTGAAGAGTGATAGCAGGAGTTGCCTCTGCAAACGTAGGTTGGGATAGATGGCCAAGAACCTTTCTTTAATTTCTTTAATTATCGGGTAAACAAGGACACGCTTTGTGGTATGATCAAGATGCCGCAGTAATCCACGTAAGATCAGGATAGCGACGGATTCTAAAATTCACACAACATCAATGTTGAACAACAGAACTGTTTTCTTTCTCTCCTCTTGAAGGTGATTACAGCTGAGGTTGGCTAGCATTTGCTATTTAACTGATGGCTTTCAGGTAAGTTGAATTCTCCCAAACAAGGACTCCAGTTTTATGAGGAGATTTCTGTTTATTTTAAAATATTAACTCTGCTTCTAAAAGACAGGTAAACCGTCTACTTTCCTCCTTACAAATAAGGCCTTGACATGGAGACACCAAGGTAAAGACCAAAAGGCTTATCCCTGTAATAGCCAGAGACATCAGATCTCCTAACAAGTGGTGTCTTCACCACATCTTTCAGTGGTCACTTAGCCGTGAGACTCCCTGCAGAAGGCTCGCACAGACCTCTCACTTACTTCCAACTTCCTCCTGAACTCATACTGCAATCAATCACAATGTTCCTACCAGAACACCTAGGTACGGCTTAACACAGCTTCACAGCTCTGAGCCCAAAATTAGGCAGTCAGGCCTCGCTTTATCCAAGGGCCCGAAACAAAGAAACTGTGGGTATAAAATGGGAGAAAGCAAAGGGCACAGGGTATGCTTCTCATTTCATATCTGGCTCTCATCCAGAACGGCTGAATGAACAGCTTCGTGCAGGAACAAACTGTACCCACTTTTGTCATTGCCTGTGCCAGCCTGCATGGGTGCAACAGGGAGAGGTTAGGGGCCCTACAAGGACAGCAGAAAGCACGGCTTCACTGTGAGCTAGGAGTGACTGCTATGGGCCACTCTAAAGCATGCCTGCAATTTTCCACATGGTTAAGCGTTTGGCTGCTAACCACGAGATCGGCAGTTCGAATCCACCAGCCACTCCTTGGAAACCCTATGGGCCAGTTCTGCTCTGTCCTATAGGGTCGCTGTGAGTCGGAATCGACTTGATGGCAACAGGTTTGGTTTCTGGTATGCTCAAAGGGCAGGAAATTAAAGGATATATCAATTCCATCATGTACCTTCCCTGCAAAGTCTTAGCATACTGCTTTTTAAAGGCCCTTTATCATAAACCCTGATCATGTGTCCCAGCTACAAATGCTTCCTACTGGGACCATCCACCTAGAAGTCTATGGAAAAGTGAACTCAAGAGGGAAGTAACGCTGCCCTGGAGGGGATGGAACATTAGGTGGTAAACAGGCAACAACCAGGTGCTGTGGAGTTGATTCTAACTCATGGCGACCCCGTCCACGTGTGTCACAGTAGAACTGAGCTCCATAGGGTTTTCAGTGGCTTATTTTTCAGAAGGAGATCACCAAGCCTTTTTTCTGAGGCACCTCTGGGGGGACTCGAACCTCCAACCTTTCAGTTAGCAGCCAAGTGTGTTAACTATTTGCACCATACAGGGACTCCAAACAGGCAATAGACGCCTGGGGAATTTTCAAGCGAGAGTCTGAAGTTTACCCCTGTTTGTCTTTATACAGGGGTGTGTGTATGTGTGCGTGTACATAAAGTTTAACCACCTAGTAATTACATGGGTTTTAAACCGACATCCCTCCTTGAGAACTGTCTTTTACGGTGGCCACCTCTGACCACCTGGCCACCTTCCAATCACACAGCCATCGTTGGGGACATTTTTGGAATGCCTTCTCAAGTTCCCATTTCTTTTTTGCAACTGCCTTCTCAGCCCAGGGCATATTCTTTTGAATGGTCTTGATAGCAGCCAGTCTTGGACCTTTGAGGGCACATTTGATCTCTGAAGACAGCCCAGAAGCGTTTGGAGCCAAATATGGTGAAAAAAGGAGCTGAGTAAGCTGGTAATGGTTCTCAGCAAGGTAAAGAACTCCAAAAGTGAAGCTCCAAAACCATTGCTGCTCACGACAGTTCCTCTGATGAGGTTGTTGGAAAGACGTCTCATAACTTTGAAGAAGTCTCAAAAAACACACCATAAGGCTTAAGTTCATCTGCCCATATGCTTGCCTCTGAGCCTAGACGGCCTCTACATACATGCAATCAAGAAGAGCTGAGCCTGCATGAGGCAACTCACTTGAAGAAATGCAAACGTGTAGACATACATTATTGTAACTTAGGGGTACGTTTAAAAAAAAAAAAAAACAGTAACCATAGCAGGTTTTCGCAGTCATTCGATTCAATTAACATCTGCTGAGTGACAAACACAAATGCAACGATAAAGATTGTTAATAGGCACTTAAAAAGAAGACACAGGCATAACCAAAACCTACTGCCGTCAAGTCGATTCCGACTCACAGTGACCCTGGGCATAGATATGTTTATATGTACAACCCCAGTGGATTCACTCCAACCACGAGGCAAATATTGCTACGGTGTTTTACAAATGCAAAGACTCACTTGTAACAGGCATAAACTGCAAACAAAATAGCAAAACATTTCCTTAGAGAAGACGCTATGCTAGTATCACATATAATGAATTCAGCAATGGCGATACATTCTCTCCAGTTACATCATTAGGGAATGACTTCTGAAGCCAGAAGTACGATGCACCTGTCAGGAGATTTAGTAGCAGGAAATTACATTTTGACAAAACTTCATCACCACATCAGTATCTCTTGTACCCTTCTTGTGTATCTTCTCCTAAGATAAACCCCACCTAATCCTGTTGCCTGTAAAGAAAAAATGTAGTTTTTAAGGCATTATCAAATCAGCCAACACTTGAGCAATGGTACTTGAGACCGATGGATTATTGCATTATTATATCCAGCAGGACTTTACATCTTCTGGACTGTACTCACTTGAACTATGCCTACTACAGCTGAGAAACAAATAAGGCTTTAGCTTCCTTTCCCATGCCTCAACCTACTGATAAGTCTTTACTGTGAAAGCAGCTGAAAACGGCATAAGGTTATGAGGGATGTTGAGTAAAATGGGAGGACCAGCACTACTTCAGCAATGCATTTTTAGTCAAAACCATCTACTTAAAAGTTTTCATCTTGTATTCTACATACACTGAAAATTATTGCCAATTGTTGAGTAAAGGTGCAACATAGTAATAAGTACCTGATTCGGACACACTAGTAGTGTCTAGGAGCCCTGGTGGTACAGTGGTTAAGAGCTGGGCTGCTAACTAAAAGGTCAGCAGTTCGAAACCACCAGCCACTCCTTGGAAACCCTATGGGGCAGTTCTACTCTGTCCTATAGGGTTGTTATGAATCAGAAACAACTCAAGGGCAATGGGTTTGGTTTCAAGGGGTTTAGTAGTGTCTAATTTTACTAAGAAAATGGAAATCAAGTGTTCTAAGTTGCTTGGCTATTATCAGATACTAAAACCTAGCCGGAAAGCCACACTTCCTCATCCAACTGTGCTTAAAAAATGATTGTAGTGATGAGACCATTGTTTGAAATCTTATGGTAGATTCAACTAGAAAAATCTGTATAAATCAAATTCCTCCACTTAAAGAAATACGTCAAAACAACATATTTCTCTTCCAGTTAATATAAACAGGTGTAGTTTTTTTGAGTTTTTTTTTTTTTTTTT
>NW_004444083.1:3293183-3306279 GCF_000243295.1 Trichechus manatus latirostris | reverse complement strand
CCCCCCCCCCAAAAAAAAAAGTGTAAAGAAGGAATAAAAAAACTACTTGTAATTCCTATCACTCAGGGAAGGACACTATTTGGCTGCGGTTCTAATTTCACTGTTTACTCAAAGGATTTGAACTTTCAAAATCCTGCATTTCATATCAAACATGTTTAAATAAAAGAGGAAATAATGCTTTAAGCATATTTAGAATTTTCCCATTCTTAAAAGTCTGTGGTGAGAAAATATTTGAAATGTTAACCAATTTTTTATACCTTCTTGGTATTCTATCCCTTTCCCATCCTCCCAGTTCATTGTGTTTGGGGGAGAAGTATGGCAATCTGGAAGTAGAAAAAGTCATCCCAGCTTTGGTTTCCAAAACAGTAAGTCCTGAAGGGAACGGCATAGGCAAAATGTTTGGAAGAACAATGAAGGAGGAAGGATTTCTCTCAGCAGAAGAAAGCATTCCTTGGACTGGGAGTAGAGGGAGAAAAGGTGGAAGGAATATGAGTGGGTAGCTCTGTACCTTGTGAGATGGGGACTGTGGTCCTGTGACTCTATTTTATCTTCCTAGGTCTGCTGATGTCTTATTTCATACAATTACATTCAACCGCATACCACTACCACCACTTATCCTAACCCATTTCTTCAGCCACCTCATTGACCTCACTTCCATTTTCACAGTTATTCTAAAGTAACATTTCTTTATGATGATGCAATTAATTAATGATGTCAAGACTAATTTAGAGCGGATTAATTCTTCTAGAATCTTTACATATTAATAAAGCACTTTATAAGACACTGCAAAAATGTTCTGTTTTTAAGCATATCTGAAATGGGCAAATGGGTCCATTAAAAAAAAAAAAAATCACCAGTCTCAATTACATTTGTTGCAAAGAGAGTACTGACTAATTTGATAGACAGGGAAACCCTGATTAAAGGAATGTCCTGGCTTAGAGCCTGGGTTCTCCCATCTGGGTTAGATGGTAGCATCTAGGGAAGCAGCAGCGTTAATGTGGCATAGCTCTATTAGTATGGTAATCACCCAACTCAAAGTAATTGCTAAATCCAGACAGCTTCACACTTGGGACATGGAAGAGCCTCTCTGCTCTATAAAAGGCACAGCTGGGAAGCTCAGAGGGCAAGCTGAGGACCTCGGAAGGGGATGAACTTAAGAGGTGAAGAAGCATCCTCCTTCTGAAGGTTGAAAGCCTTCAAAACGCCAAAGTCTCTCACTTAGTCGCCCCTTCCATAATCTCTGTCTCTCTCACATACGCACAAACGAATATCGAGCTATGATTGAACTAAAGTTAGAGAAAAGACTAAGATCTCTACTATTTTATGTCAAAAGGAGAAAGCCATTTTTATTCAAGAAAGGAAACCATAATCTTCTAAAATAGGCCAGCACTGGACTAGGAAGACTTGGTTTCGTGGTCTTGAACGGCAAAGGGTAACCAACGGGCCAAGCCAGTGCTTTAAGGGAGCTGCTTAAATAGCAGTTTTGCCTGGTTCAAGTCACATGGGAGAGGGCTGGTGAAAATAACAAGGTTGCTGGCCAGACCTGCTTGTCACCGGGTTGCCAAGGAAGAAAATTCAGGGAGAGCGGCCAACATGTGAGAAGCCATCTCGCTCCAGTTCTCCCTTTGTCTCCGTGAAAGACCTTCTGGCAGGCCTGGTAACTTCAGGAGACCACCAGTGAAGATAAGGCACACGTATTATGAAAAGGCTAGAAGCTCAGGAGTGACCGGGGAGGCGACCCTCAAGCCTGTCAGCTATGCTGTGGCCCACCAGGTTGACTTCTGTCAGCACTGTGGATTTCTCCTTCCCCAGAAACAAAGGGCAGAAGGAGGCATTGGAGATGTTTTAAGATGGTTAGGGATTTATGGAGCAGATAGAACAAATTTTTAAAAATGCGGTGGCAATAATTAAAAGTATTCTGTCAACGATACATTAAGGTAACATTCAGAAATCTTTTTAAGCCAAAGGAAACCATTTCTGTTATTTCCCATTCTTTCATTAACAGAGATGATGCTGGTAAATTAAAAGATAAATGGTATCAGTACCATAGCAGCCCCCCTAAAAAAATGTAAATCAAAATGTCTTTTCTACCAATATTATAATACATCTACGTATATAGGACAGAAAGGAGGTAGGACTCAAAAAACAATCCCGCCACTTTTCAAGTCAGTCCACATGTGCTGTGGTACAGGAAGCTTTAATTTCAGCAGAGTTCAACCAAATCAAACCTGTTACGTGAGACGTCACGGACATTACCTGGGTAAGGAAGTCATAAAAGTCAGTCTTTCTTCTGCTTGTGGGAGCTATTTCTGCGCATATTTTTCCCCATGGACTGACGTTCCAGTTCTGAGGTTCATATTGTAATTTCACATCCATTTTTTGTTAATGTTCAGACATACAACAGGATACAGGTATTATATGTCTGGCTTTGATACAAACCAGTAGACTTAAAACTACAACTTAGTTTACAAAGTGGTGTACAGACAGTAAAAAGTCTCTGTTATATTGTTTCTGTAATTAGGCAAATGGGAATCCAGCTGACCTATTCCCAGCACCTTTTTCTGTCAAACACAAAAGGGATTTTGCATTCTCTGCCCTCTCCCTAGAGTCTTATTTCTGTTTCAAGAAAACAAGTGGCTGATGCTACATCTGAGTAATTGTCAGGCTCCCCAATTGTTTCTCATCAACATCGTCAGTTTTTCGGTAACAGCACACAAACAAGAGCGCAGGACAAGTGTTCGCCTAGTGGGCCCCGGGTCTGCCGCCGGCTGAGGTAAGGGTTATTAACACCACTGACATCACTTCTGGCAGCCGGAGGAAAGGGAAAACCTGTGTTTAATCTATTTCCTACTCACCACAAGTTTTAGCCGGAATCCCCGATAATATGGGTTGTGGTTGACTTTATAGAAGAATTGGGTAATGTAAGAAAAATGTACTAAACTAAACCAGCACCCTCAAGGGAACCACGAGGTGCCTCAGCTGCGCGGCCCTCATCTCCTTCCCTCAAGTTGCTTGCTCATTAAGCTGCCCTTCTGTTGTTTTTGTTGTTGTGTGCTGTTGAGTCGATTCCAACTCATAGTGACCCTACAGGACAGAGTCAAACTGCCCCATAGGGTTTCCAAGGCTGTAATCTTTATGGAAGCAGACTGCCACATCTTTCTCCCCTTTGGTTGATGGCCAAGGCTTAACCTCTTCACCACCAGGGCTCCTTTTTAAACTGGCCTACCAGATAACAATGCCCCTCCAACAGTGCCTCAGAAGGTCAAGCTCAGTAGGAAACTTTCCCTACTACCCACATCTAAGAAACGCCTCCTGGAAACCATCATCTTAAATCAAGCAAAAAGGTTTTAGCCTTTGGCTTCCTTCTTGCTTGTAGAAGAATACCAAGGGGAAAATGGGGAGAATTTAATCCAGGATTCTTTGAAGTTAAGTGAGCTGTTCTTTAAAAAAGATAAAATAAAGGTGGTCTAAAGAATGAAAGAACACTCTCTGAAACCAGCTGAAACTGGTCATAAATATATAAGCATATGCTGCATATTTCACATGTATTCAATCGACAATTCTCATTCCTTTTACCTTAAGAATTCTTGTTAGAGAAATGCAGGTCATGAAGATTTCTGGAGTATGAGAATAATTCTTATACAAAAAAATGTTAAGAAATGTGGAAACTGTACCAGCCATCTTATACAGCTGAGGGCCACAGATTGGGCCCACACTTAACTGGTGACTGCTAAAGATCAGCTTAAACTCTTGGCTGCAATAAAGTAACGCAGTAACTGTGTGTTTCCCTTGAGTTGTCATTCCCTGGGTGAAAAGTGAGGAACCTGCATGCGATTTTCAATTCCAAAACATAATGTAGGAAATTCAACCAGAAAAAACAAAAAAAAAAAGGTTGTTTTGTGAATGGAGATGGAATTATTATGTGGCTGACAGCCTTTTTAAACTGATCAGATTATGCTGAACTCAAAACTTATTTCCAAAATCAATTTGAGAAGGATACTAAGACAATCTTTTTCATTTGGTGCAATTTATTCACCCGCCTAAATCTCAATGTTTGCATCTGTAACATGGAATGATAGTACTCATTCCATAGGGTTATCATTAAGATTAAATGAGATATGGAATTCTTATCAAAAGGGGGGGAGGAGAACAGAATTTCAAATTCTCATGGAATCCAGACTTTCTGGAACGATGGAGGCTGGATGAACCCCAGAAACTATTGACCTGAGATAATTTTAAACCTTAGACCATAAACCAAAAATATCCCCTGAAGTCTTCTTAAAACCAAACAATAGTTTAGCATAACTAGTAAAGAATGTCTGCCTTGAGCACTGTGCTCTTTTAAGATCTATCTATCTGGGACCAAACTGATAACAGCAACTCAAGAGATTAGATAGGAAACTTAGAGGGCAATGAGTTTATGTTAATGTAGGAGAAACAACTCAAAAAAGGAGGGTGAGAAGGATTGCATAACTCAAAAAATGTAATCAATGTCACCGAATCATACATGTAAAAACTGTTGAGTTGGTGTATGTTCTGCTATGTATATTCTTAACAACAACAACAAAAATAAAATAAGTTATATTAAAAAAGATTAAATGAGGTAATACATGAAAAGTTCTCATCATTGTGCTTTGCACATAATAAGCACTCAAACATTAGCTCTTACTGCAATTATTTTTTTTTAGAACTGGAACTCCTTAGATCTCAAATCTTCTCCTGTTACCTGAAAACACAACAGCCAAAAAAGCACTGGTGGAATTAGCAAGCAAGAATGAATCCATAGGCTCAAAGTCCATTAAATGGGGAAAAGACAGTTTTTTTAATAAATGGTGCTGGCAAAACTGGATGTCCCTCTTTAAAAAAAAAATGAAACAGGATCCATACCTCACACCATACAAAAAAACTAATTCAAAATGGATCAAAGACCTAAATATAAAACCAGAAACTATAAAGATCATAGAAGAACAAATTGGGTCAATGCTAGAGGCCCTAATACACAGCATAAATAGGATATAAACCATAACTAACAATATACAAACACCAGAAGATAAGCTAGATAACTGGGATCTTCTAACAATTAAACACGTTCACCAAAAGATTTCATCAAAAGAGTAGAAAGAGAACCTACAGACTGGGAAAAAAAATTTGGCTATGACATATCTGACAAAGGTCTACTTTCTAAAATCTACAGGAAAATCCAACAACTCTACAACAAAAAGACAAATAATCCAATTAAAAAATGGGCAAAGGATATGAACACTTTACCAAAGAAGAAATTCAGGAGGCTAACAGACACATGAGGAAATGCTCCTGATCACTAGCCATTAAAACCAACCAAACCCAAACCCATTGCCATCGAGTCGATTCGGACCCATAGCGAACCTAGAGGATAGAGCAGAACTGTCCCACAGGGTTTCCAAGGAGCCGCTGGTGGATTTGAACTTCTGACCTTTTGGTTAGCAGCCATATCATTTAACCACTATGCCAACAGGGCTCCAGCCATTAGAGAAATGCAAATCAAAACTACAATGAGATATCATCTCACCCCAACATTACCGGCGGGAATCCAAAAACAGAAAATAACAAATGTTGGAGAGGATGCAGGGAGTTTGAAACTCTTATGCACTGCTGGTGGGACTGTAAAATGGTACAACCATTTTGGAAAACGATATGGAACTTCCTTAAAAAGCTAGAAATAGAAATACAATATGATCCAGCAATCTCACTCCTAGTAATATATCCTAGAGAAATAAGAGCTATCACATGAATAAACATAAGCTCACCCATGTTCATTGCAGGATTATTCACAATAGCAAAAAGATGGAAATAACCTAAATGTCCATCAACAGATGAATGGATAAACAAACTGGTACATACACACAATGGACTACTATGCAACAATAAAGAACAACCATGAATCTGTGAAACATCTCACAACATGGATGGATCTGGAGGGCATTATGCTGAGTGAAATAAGTCAATCACAAAAGGACAAATACTGTATGAGACCAATATTATAAAAACTCAAGAAATGGTTTACACACAAAAAGAAACAATCTTTGATGGTTCTAGGGAGGAAAGAGGTGGGAAGGGAAAAAAAAAGACTGAATCCATACACCAGACATTAGCCAAAGACAAGCTGAAGCCACGATTAGAATGCTTATTGGGAAAAGAGAGAGTTACTCTGGTGAGGAGATGGTGTGGGGAAAGGCCAGAACAAAAATAAAGGTTGTTATGAATTAAATTTGTTCCCCTAAAAGCTGAAGTCCTAATCCCTGTACCTGCAAATGTAATGTTGTTTGGGGAAATAGGGCTTTTCTTTGCAGACGTAATCAGTTAAGGACAACAGATTGGAGTAGGGTGGGTCCTAATACCTTCTAAGCAGAATCTTATATACATGGAGAAAAGACAGGAAGAGTGGCAGACAGGGGGAAGACAGACGCCATGTGACATAAGAGGCAGATGCATCTGTAAGCAGCAAAGGAACACCAAGGATTGCTGGTCGCCACCAGAAAGTAGAAGAGAGACATGGAACAGTTCCTCTCTCAAAGCCCACAGAAGAAATCTACACAGTTGGTACCTAGCCTCCAGAACCGTGAGACAATACATTCCTGTTGTTTTAAGCCATCCACTTGGTGGTATTTTGTTATGGCAGACCCGGGAAACTAAGACAAAAAGTAAAGGTAGTAGCAGTAAAGCTACAAAACAACCCTGTGATACAGTTTTATACAAAGACCTGCCCATGTACACAGGGACCAACTAGCACTCGGTGATACTTCGAATATTAAGACCATGTTAGCATACCTTTGAGCTGATCTTAAATTAATGTTATCTGCAAAAACACCCTTGAAAGGCCACTTCTGTTGCTCTCCCAGAAGAAACGAGAAGCTTGATGCCTCACACTTTCTGAGGCAGCTAATGAAAGACTTACAGGGCGACGTGAAAGAATTTAATGAAGTCTCGTGAAGAGGCTTAAATGGATGTTCAGTGAGTTTCTTATGCACTATTTCCATAAAGCACATTTATAATGGTTGGGGGAGGAATTGAGTGGCTTTGTTTCTGATTCCCTCCCCTCCCCTCTAATGTCTCATCTGCAGGAACTATATGGGAGAGTGATGTAACCAGTCAATGCAGCCTGAGTAACACTGACGAACTGAAATTGCTGCCAGATGCACGTCTAATCGTTGGCAGCTAAAAACAGAGGGGGAAAAAATCTGAAAGATAATCTGGAATAATTGATAATATACCCACTGCTTGCATCTCTAAGGTCTTTGAAGCAGACAATGGTGCAGATTTTGAACTTACTGGAAACACTTCTTTTTTTTGGTCTCATAGAAGGAGGCAAGAGTCTCCCACTTCACAAGAGGGGTTCACCTTTCACATGCCAACCCCAAAGCTACCAGTCCTTTGCCTTCATCTTTTAAGTCTTACTTCCACAGTGTTCTTCTTGTCTCTATTTTCTCCATTATCTGACATTTAAGCCTTTGTCTTGTTAATCTGGAAAATGGCATTTGCTTGAAACTTCCCTAACAGCGTTTTGAATTAAACTGCACCTTGTTCCTGTGGTCTGACTAGTTGGTTAACTGAAGGAACTAGAAGCATCCTAAGGACAAAAACCAACCCGCTGCCGTCGAGTCGATTCTGACTCATCGTGACCCTATAGGACAGAGTGGAACTGCCTCATAGTGTTTCTAAGGAGTGGCTGGTGGTTTCAAACTGCCAACTTTTGGTTAGCAGGCGAGCTCTTAACCACTGTGCCACCAGGGCTCCATCCTGAGGACAGTTGGGTCAAATTCTTATTTAAGAGGTAGTGACAATTCTAAACTAAGGTAACCTTGCTAAGAAATATTTACCAGTAACTCTAAGGGAACTGCTGTCCCAAGGGAGATAACTGGGGTCCTCATGAATGGCCAGGAGCCATCTGGACTTAAGCTGAAATATGCTTATGGGGCTAAACCCACTTTTCTTTGCAGAGAAGTTCACTAAATCTCCAGAGAGGCGCCCCTAAACCAATCACCCAATGCCAACCTAGTCCCAGCTGGGGACTGCTGAAGTAGTTCACTAAATCTCTAGAGTAAAAAGAACCAGTTGCTGTCATGTTGATTTCAACTCATGGAAACCCTATGTGTGTCTGGGTAGAACTGTGCTCCATAGACTTTCCAATGGCAGATTTTTTGGGAAGTAGATTGTCGGGTTTTTCTTCCATAGCATCTCTGGGTGGACTCAAAGGTCTAATCTTTCTGTTAGCAGCCGGGCTCGTTAACTGTACCACACTGCCTGGTCTGCAGCAACCTCACAATCATTGCTGTTTGAGCCCACTGTTGCAGCCACTGTGTCAATCCATCTCACTGAGGGTCTTCCTCTTTTTCGCTGACCTTCTACTTTACCAAGCATGATCCTTCTCCAGGGACAGGTCCCTCCTGATAACATGTCCAAAATATGTGAGACAAAGTCTTGCCATTCTCCCTTCTAAGGAGCGTTCTGGCTGTACTTCTTCCAAGACAGATTTGTTCATCCTTCTGGCAGTCCACACGGTATATTCAACATTCTTCACCAACACCAGCACCAACGTCAATTCTTCTTTGGCCTTCCTTATTCATTGTCCAGTTTTCATATGCATATGAAGCAGTGAAAATACCATAGCTTGGGTCAAGTGCATCTGAGTCCTTAGAGTGACATCTTTGCTTGAAAGAAGACTTGAAAGAAGTCTTTTGCAGCAGATTTGTGCAATGCAATATGTCATCTGATTTCTTGACTTCTGCTTCCATAGGCGTTAATTGTACATCAAGTAAAATGAAATCCTTAACAACTTCAATCTTTTCTCTGTTTATCATGATGTTGCTTATTGTTCCAATTGTGAGGATTTTCGTTTTCTTGATGTTGAGATGTGGTCCATACTGAAGGCTGTAGTCTTTGATCTTCGTCAGTAAGTTCTTCAAGTCCTCTTCACTTTCGGCAAGCAAGGTTGTGTCATCTGCATATGGTAGGTTTTTAATGAGCCTTCCTCCAATCCTGATGCCTCTTTCTTCTTCATATAGTCCAGCTTCTTGGATTATTTGCTTAGCATATAGATTGAATAAGTATGGTGAAAGGATACAACCCTGACACACAGCTTTCCTGACTTGAAACCATGCAGTATGCCCTTTGTTCTGTTTGAATGACTGCCTCTTGGTCTATGTTCAGGTTCTATATGAGCATAAGTAAGTGTTCTGGAATTCCCATTCTTCACAATGTTATCCATAATTTATTATGATCCACACAGCTGAATGCCTTTGCATAATCAATAACACACAGGTAAGCATCTTTCTGGTATTCTCTGCTTTCAGTCAGGATCCATCTGACATCAGCAGTGATATGCCTGGTTCCATGTTCTCTTCTGAATCCCACTTGAATTTCTGGCAGTTCCCTAGTGATATACTGCTACAACAATTTTTGAATGATCTTCAGCAAAATTTTACTTATGTGTGATATTAATGATATTATTCGATAATTTCCACATTCTGCTGAATCATCTTTTTTTGGAATAGGCACTAATATGGATCTCTTCCAGCTGGTTGGCCATGTAGCTGTCTTCCAAATTCTTGGTATAGACGAGTGAGTGCTTCCAGCGTTGCATTCATTTGTTGGAACATCTCAATTGATATTCCGTCAATTTCTGCAGCCTTGTTTTTTGCCAGTGCCCTCAGTGCAGCTTGGACTTCTTCCTTCAATAACATTTTCACTGGCCAATTTTTTCAGAAGTAGATCACCAGGTCCTTCCTTCCTAATCTGTCTTAGTCTGGAAGCTTTACTGAAACCTGGCCACCACGGGTGACCCTGCTGGTATTGGAAATACTGGTGACATAGCCTCCAGCATCACAGCAACATGTAAGCCACCACAGTATGACAACTGACTGACAGGTACTGGCAAAGATCAATACCGAGATATAAATTCCAGCTGCTATATCTATGTATGTCTTCCTAGGAAGACACTTTTAGGTCTGTTTTCTCTAAACTTAAACCTGAAGAAAAACTGTGGGGAGAAAGCACATATATCATCATCAAAGAGCATGCACAGGGTTCAAAGTTCTAAAAATTAGATAATGAATGGAAAGAGTAAGTTGATTTCCAGCTGGTTAAATACAAAGTTTTTAAAATTGAACCCTAAGGTAATGGTAATAGGAAAAGATTCCCCTTAAATTTAGACACAAGAGCTGCTATGGTCACAAAGTACACAAAGAAAACAATCACTTCTATTCTTTCTAGACTGCAGCCCATGACACTGACAAAATGACTTCAAAATAAACCCAACCACATAATTTCATCATTACTATCAAACAGTGACAGGCTATAATTAACACTTAAATAACAGCCCTGTGATGAACCTTACTTAATTCTACTCAAAAAATGCCTGAAGTTCTCCCCCTCCTCCCGCCCCCAGGAAAACCACGTCACAAATGGGCAATGGTCTACCTGTTCATTTGGTTTCTCCATACTTTTCTTCCACTGCAATATAAGAGATGTGACTAGGTAAGTTTCCATGTCAAGCTCTAGACATGCTCCTCTTTCTTTCTACCCTCCCACCCTGAGCTCTCCTCACTCCCAACCATCAATAGTACCCAACAGGGACCATAAACATAGCCACTGACTTACCCCACATCATTTCTTTCTGAGATCTTTCCTGGAAAATTTCCAGTAGAAACAAAGAAAGCCTTCCCAAGGTCTCTCAAGCAGAGGTTCAAGGATGGAGAGTAACCAGATCCTTGCTAATTTCCCACCTTTAAAGCATAGCACCTTAGTCTCGAAGGTGACATCTTTGCTTTTCAACACTTTAAAGAGGTCTTTTGCAGCAGATTTGCCCAATGCAATGCGTCTTTTGATTTCTTGACTGATGCTTCTGTGGGTGTTGACTGTGGACCCAAGTGAAATGAAATCCTTGACAACTTCAATCTTTTCTCCATTTATCATGATGTTGCTTATTAGTCCAGTTGTGAGGATTTTTGTTTCCTTATTGTTGAGGGATGCGGGATGGCAAAACTTAGCAATCCCCTTGGTGGGCTACAATTACCCTATCTGCACAGTCCTGCCCAATCACCTGGGTGGGAGTTACAAGACCATGGCTAGAAAGGCCACACAAGCGATCCATCACACCACAGAATGGCACTGCACTGGACAACGTTTTGTTCTGTTACACATAAGGTCCCCAGGAGTTGAGCTGACGTAACTGCAACTAACAACAATAAGCCAGAACCCTTCACTATGGCATCCTTATGCTCCCTACCTTTGACCATTTACCAGTCTACTAGCACTTCTTCTGAGAAGCCCTGGTGGCACAGTGGTTAAGCACTCAGCTGCTAACCAAAAGGTTGGCGGTTCAAACCCACCAGCCGCTCCACAGAAGAAAGATATGGCAGTCTGCTTCTGTAAAGATTACAGACTCAAAACTCTATACAGCAGTCTACTCTGTCCTATAGAGTCACTATCAGTCAGAACTGATTGGAAGGCAATGAATGGGTTTAGCATTTCTTCTAGAGCTGAATCTAAGAAATAAAAGGAGAACTTCACAAAAATTCAACTTAGCAAGTAAGTTTTTTCCGCACCTGACAGTCCTATAAAAGTGGTAAGAGAGGACAGTACAATGACTAACCAAAATACACATCTGAATGACAATCTTTTTCAAAGATTTTATATTTCCATTACCATAGGCAACCTCAACTGGAGGATCAAGTCATTGGATAAAGTGTCCAAGAATTAATCTGAATGGAGCAATCAAAGCAATCCCAGGCCTGGTGGTATGGGGACTTTGACTGTGTGGTATTGTTAAGAGTTAGAATAATTAAACACGTTACCTAAGTTCATGGCACTAGTTAGTAGCAGCAGTGAGCAAGACTACAGGTTTCCTCACTCCCAAAGCAGTGTTCTTTCTAACCACCCAAGGAGTCATTAAAGTTTTAGCAACCCAACTATTTCGTGAAGCAAAATGACAGAAGAGAAAAAACAGGGTGACATTCAACATGAGTAAGTACAAAGAAAACTGCCTAATAGCCAAACTGTTTAACTACAAAATGGTTGACTTCTGCAGGTGAAGGGGGAAAACATCCAGCAGAAAAGGGCACAAGTGTCTCAGAAGACTACAAGTTTATTGTAAATGAAGACTACACATCAATGTAGTTTGAAATATCTTAACATCAAACGTGTTAAATTAATAGGAATTTGAGATGCATAAATACTTGCTAGAAATGTTTTCTACCACTGCACTTGGTAATAGCCAGGCTATTACTACAGTGCTATATCTCGCTTTAGCCTCCATTCTCAAGCAGTATTAAAGAAAAGTCTGGAGAAAATAACTAAATTATGAAGAGAGAGAAAAAAGCAGTGGTTCTCAAACTTAAACGTGCTTAGGAAGTCCTGGGGATCCTATTAAAATGCAGAATCTGACTCATTAGGTCTGAGGTGGGGCCCAAGATTCTGCATTTCTAACCATCTCCCACATAATCACAATGCTGCTGGTCCATGGGCCAACTCTGAGTAGCAAGGGAGTAAAAATCTAAAGGGAAATGGGAAATATACTATTTAACTTACTTGAAAGAATAATGAAAGGGAGGGTACCTGGATGGGGTTTATAAGGAGGCCTATACTGGAAGCCATCTGTTCTCCATCTCCATAAGATAAATGGGCTTAAACTGCAAAAATATTGAATGGTCAATACTGAATTGAAATCTGAAGAAAAACTTCCGGGTAGAAAAGGTTCTAGAAGAGTTAACTAGAGAAGAATGAGAAACTTCTGCCTTGGGCGCTCTTGAATAACAGAGAAGTTTTGGATGATGGCATAGATGACAAGGAAGAAGATGACAACAGTTAGAACTCCCTACAAGACTCCCCACTTTGATATTCTCTTTACCCTGCTTAGTGTCCAGACTTAGGACAAAGGCCCAGAGATGGAGGCAGCTGCGCTGGGAAAAGGCAGATGGAAACTGTGATGCCATTCATTTCTATCTCTTTAAAAAATGAATGCAGATTGAAATGGATAAATTTCTAGAAACACACAGCCTACCCAAACTACAACAAAGTGATGTTGAAAATCTGAACAGACCCATAACAAGAGAAGAGATTG
>NW_004444083.1:3287785-3293083 GCF_000243295.1 Trichechus manatus latirostris | reverse complement strand
AAATGAATGCAGATTACTTTGACGCCTGGCCATCTCAGTCAAGAGGAACTGAGGTAGTGTCCTATGTGTTAGCTCACAGATGACTGAACCAAAATAAGCACGCATTCCCCACAACTCAACGAAATACATACACCCTGGTGGCTCTGTAGTTAAGAGCTTGGCTGCTAACCAAAAAACCAGCAGTTCAAATCCACCTGCCGCTCCTTGGAAACCCTATGGGGCAGTTCTACTCTGTCCTATAGGGTCACTGTGAGTTGGAATTGACTCGATAGCAATGAGTTTCTTTTTTTTTTTTTTTTTCTGCCCTACAACCATCTGTTTCTAAATAAACCACAAGGCAGAAACCAGAGGTTAGTTTCCAACTTGATGTCTGTATTATTTGAGGAGACCTGCAGGTAGTAAAGGAGCCCTGGTGGCACAGTGGTTAGTAAGAGCGCCGCTGCTGACCAAATGGTCGGCGGTTCGAACACACCAGCCACTCGGCAGGAGAAAGATGTGGCAGTCTGCTTCTGTAAAGATTTACAGCCTTGGAAACCCTATGGGGCAGTTCTACTCTATCCTGTAGGGTCACTATGAGTCAGAATCAATTTGACGGCAATGGGTTTTGGGCAGGTAGTAAAAGCCACCAAACTGCCAACTCAGATCTTATCTCAAATGAGTATATAAGATCAAAATAAAAGTCAAATGACTATAACAGCCTGACACACCTTCGACTCTGAAACATCAAAAGCACTGATATCAAAATGCACTCCCATTTTCCACTGGGTATAAATTTACCACCCATTTTCTTTCTTACAGAGTCCCTGGGTAGTGCAAATGGTTAATGGTGTCAGCTGCTAACCGAAAGGTTGGAGGTTTGAGTCCACCCAGAGGCACCTCGGAAGAAAGGCCCGTAAAGATTTACAGCCTTGAAAACCCTATGGAGCACAGTTCTACTCTGACACATGTAGAGTCACTGTGAGTCAGAGATGACTCAACCGAAACTGGTTATCGTTCTTAAGAACAAGGATGCAGACAGCTCATCCCCAGGACCATAGATGCTTACAGAAGGAGATACAGAATCAGCACATTTTATAACATCAGGGTAAGCAGCAAAGCCATAATGACTCAAAGGTATCAAAATTTGAAAAAGACTAAAAATTTAGCAACAAAGAATGGTCTGTCGGTGCTAATAACTTCCGTTCACATCAGTAGACAGCAGCAAACTGGTCATAACTGCTACAGGAAGGCATGTGCTCTAGTCCTTGTTCATTAGGAAGTCGTACAAGATTTTGTTTTCCTGTCAAAGTTTTACAGCAGTGCACAGTCTTGATGACTGAATGACAATTTCTCTCACTGGGCCTCCACTCTGTGCTCTGACCCAGAGGTGTTGCTATGCTGGTCTGGAAGAGAAGCCTGGGCAGATCAGGAAAGCATAGACTTCTAATGGCTTTAGGAAATGGTAGGAAAATGATGAGGTGGCCAGAGATACTCCCTTAGAGCTAATTCCAAAATCGCTGCTGGGCAGTGCAGTCACATGCTGTGCAATTCCCACAAGTTGTTTTCCTAACCCAGTTGGGTCAGAAACGTTTCCCCACGGGTGATGGAATACGACAGGAATGGAAAATGTCTGCAAGGTGTATACTGTCAGACACTTTCGGCCCCCTGACAATGACAGGACTCCAGCTCCTCCTTCTGGAATGAAACCTTGGGCAACTGATCAGCTTCACTGAGCTGCAGTTTCTTGGCAAAATGGTGATAAAAGTACCTACCTCACTGGGATTAAGTGAGATGGTAACTGTAAAGCACTTGCCTTAGAAAACTGAACAATTATAAGACAATTAACTCACTCAATCAAGCTACTGGAATCCCTGAGTGGTGCAAACTATTAATGTGCTCAGCTGCTAACCAAGAAGTTGGTGGTTCCAGTCTACCCAGAGGTCCCTCGGAAGAAAGTCCTAGCAATCTACTTCTGAAATATCGGCCACTGAAAACTCTATCAGCACAGCTCTACTCTGACACATCGACTTGATGGTTACTGGTAGTGGTGGTGGGTGGAGGACTGCAGAAAAGAAGCATTGAAAGAAGAACGGGAATATTCGACACCCAAGCTCTGCTTCTTCCCCATTTTAAGTGTTTGTTGTTTGCAAGAGGAGCACCTCAAAAAAATGGTGTCACTGAAACTCCAATAATCACAATCAGCTTATAATACCACAAGTTTTATAAATAAATACTATCCAAAGCGTCACTATCTTATCAGTGAATATAAAGGTCCTATCTTGCTTTCAAATTATAATTTGAATAGTTATTTGAAATAGATTGCCTTTAACTAAAACGGCAATTATAAAGCTCCCCAAACTTTTTAACCTGAATTGTTTATGCTTCATTAGCTGAAAGGTAAAATTATATCTAGGAATGGTAGAACCACACTGGATTCCAACTATGCCATGAAATTTAATTTTTTGAGACTGTGATCTAATGTACACTTATTTTGATTGACATCTTCTACTAAATTGTTTTTGAGGTTTCTTGTCTCCAACTATCTACCTGATTTATTGTAATATTTTATAGGTAATTGGCACTTAATAAATAAATGTTTATATTGACTAAAAACAGATCTATAGGAACATCATATGTACTAATACACATATTCTAAGGCCCATATGACTTTATTAAGGCTAAGTTCAAAGGAGCACTGGTGGCACAAGCAGTTAGGCACTTGGCTGCTAACCAAAAGATTGGCAGTTCAAACCCATCCAGCCACTCCATGCCAGAAACACCTGGCAATCTGCTTCCATAAAGACTACAGCCAAGAATACCCTGTGGGGCAGTTCCACTCTGTCCTATAGTGTTGCTATGAGTCAGAATCGACTACATAGCACAGAGCAACAACAAAGGTAAGTCATTTTAGTCAAAGAAAAGATAATGGACTCTTAATTTTTTTGAAGAAACTGTCACGTTTGGCAGTGATTCGTTTAAAGGAAGGATCTGTTAACCTTTTTAAATGGTAATCCCCTTTTGATAAATATAAAAATAACTCACCCCACCTTTTTTATTTTTTTTTTATTGTGCTTTCAGTGAAAGTTTACATTTCAAGTCAGTTTCTCATACAAAAATTTATATACACATTGCTATGTGACCCTAGCTGCTCACCCTATAACATGACAGCACACTCCTCCTTTCCACTCTGAATTTCCCGTGTCCATTCAACCAGCTCGTATCCCTTTGTGCCTTCTCATCTTGCCTCCAGACAGGAACTATCCATTTAGTCTCATGTATCTACTTGAGTTAAGAAGTACTCTTCTCACGAGTATCATTTTATGTCCCATAGTCCGGTCTAATCTTTGTCTGAAGAGTTGGCTTCCGGAATGTTTTCAGTTCTGGGCTAACGGAAGTCCAGGGGCCATGTCTTCCAGAGTCCCTCCAGTCTCAGTCAGACCATTAAGTCTGGTCTTTTTATTCGAATTTGAGTTCTGCACCCCACTTTTCTCCTGCTCCGTCAGGGACTCTCTGTTGTGTTCCCTGTCAGGGCAGTCATTGGTGGTAGCCGGACACCATCTAGTTCTTCTGGTCATAGGTTGATGGAGTCTCTTGGGCTAATGTTTTCCTTGTATCTTTGGTGTTCTTCATTCTCCTTTGCTCCAGGTAGGTTGGGACCAATTGATATATCTTAGATGGCTGCTCGCTAGCTTTTAAGACCCCAGATGCCACTCACTATAGTGGGATGCAGAACATTTTCTTAATAAACTTTGTTATGCCAATTGACCTAGATGTCCCCTGAAGCCATGGTCCCCAGACCCCTGCCCCTGCTACTCTGTCCCTCGAAGTGTTTAGTCATATTCAGGAAACTTCTTAGCTTTTGTTTTAGTCCAGTTGTGCTGACTTCCCCTGTATTGTGTGTTGTCTTTCCCTTCACCTAAGATAATTCCTATCTACTATCTAGTTAGTGAATACCCCTCCCCCTCCCTCTCCACCATCGTAACCATCAAAGAACATTTTCTTCTGTATTTAACTCATTTCTTGAGTTCTTATAATAGTGGTCTCATACAATATTTGTCTTTTTGCGACTGACTAATTTCACTCAGCATAATGCCTTCCAGATTCCTCCATGTTATGAGTTGTTTCGCAGATTCATCGTTGTTCTTTATTGTTGCATAGTATTCCACTGTGTGAATATAACATAATTTGTTTATCCATTTGTCCATTGATGGGCACCTAGGTTGTTTCCATCGTTTTGCTACTGTGAACAGTGCTGCAATGAACATGGGTGTGCGTGTATCTATTCATGTGATGGCTCTTATTTCTCTAGGATATACTCCAAGCAGTGGGATTGCTGGATCGTATGGTACTTCTATTTCTAGCTTTTTAAGGAAGTGCCAAATCCATTTCCACAGTGGTTTGGAATTCCCAGTGGTTTACATTCCCATTAATAGTGTATAAGTGTTCCAGTCTCTCCACAAGCTCTCCAACATTTATTATTTTGAGTCTTTTGGATTAATGTTAGCCTTGCTGGGGTGAGATGGTGTCTCATTGCAGTTTTGATTTGCATTTCTCTAATGGCTAATGATCATAAGCATTTCCTCAAATATCTGGTAGCCACCTGAACATCTTCTTTGGAGAAGTGCCTGTTCATATCCTTTGCCCATTTTTTAACTGGGTTATTTGTCTTTTTGTTGTTGAGGTTTTGCGGTATCTTGTAGATTTTAGAGCTCAGGCACTGATCAGATTGGTCATAGCCAAAATTTGTTTCTCAGTCTGTAGGTTGTCTTGTCACGTTTTTGGTGAGGTCTTTTGATGAGCATGAGTGTCTGATTTTTAGGAGCCCCCAGTTATCTAGCTGCTCTTCTGGTGTTTGTGCATTGTTGGTAATGTTCTTTATTCTGTTTATGCCATGTATTAGGGCTCCTAGCATTGTCCCTATTTTTTCTTCCACGATCCTTATCGTTTTCAACTTTATATTTAGGTCTTTGATCCATTTTGACTTAGTTTTTGTGCATGGTGTGAGGTATGGGTCTTGTTTCAGTTGTTTGCAGATGGATATCCAGTTATACCAGCACCATTTGTTAAAGACACTGTCTTTTCCCCAGTTAATGGACTTTGGGCCTTTGTCAAATGTCAGCTGCTCATAGGTGGATGAATTTACGCCTGGATTCTCAATTCTGTTCCATTGGTCTATGTATCTGTTGTTGTACCAGTACCAGGCTGTTTTGACTATTGTGGCAGTATAATAGGTTCTGAAATCAGGTGGTATGAGGCCTCCCACTTTGTTCTTCTTCTTTAGTAATGCTTACTTATCCAGGGCCTCTTCCCTTTCCATGT
>NW_004444083.1:3231854-3287621 GCF_000243295.1 Trichechus manatus latirostris | reverse complement strand
GTAGTTTTCTTTGTATAGGTCTTTTACGTCTCTGGTTAGATTTATTCCTAAGTATTTTATCTTCTTGGGGGCTATTGTAAATGGTATTGATTTGATGATTTCCTTTCTGAAGTTCTCTTTGGTGGTGTAGAGGAATCCAACTGATTTTTGTATGTATTTTTTTGTATAGTTGACTCTTCAATCATTATATAGTGTCCTTCCTCATCCTTTGTGGTGGATTTTACACTACAGTCTATTTTGTCAGAGATTGATATTGCCACTCCTGTTCTTTTTTGATTGTTGTTTGCTTAATATATTTTTTCCATCCTTTAAGTTTTACTTTGTTTGTGTCTTTAAGTCTAAGATGTGTTTCTTATAGGCAGCATATAGATGGATCGTGTTTTTTTATCCATTCTGATATTCTCTGTCTCATTATTGGTGCATTTAGTCCATTTACATTCAGCGCAATTGTTGATAGATACGAATTTAGTGCTGTCATTTTGATGTCTTTTTTTGTGTGTTGTTGACCGTTTCTTTGTTCCACTTAATTTTCTGTGCTGAGTCATTTTTGTGTATTTTCTCTTCATCTTTTTCATTGTTGATTTTGTATTTGCTGAGTCTTTATGATTTTCTTGTTTTTTATTTTGATGTGTAGGATTGTTAGTTTCCTTTGTGGTTACCTTAATATTTACCCCTATTTTTCTAAGTTTAAACGAATCTTTTATTTCTTTATATTGCCTTGACTTCCTCTCTATATGAAAGATCTATGTCTACATTTTTTAGTCCCTCTTTTTTGTTTTAATGTTGTCATCTTTTACATAGTGACGTCTCTGTTTCCCGATTCTCAGGGTTTTAGCTTTGATTTATTTTTGTGGCTTCCCTATCTGGGTTGATATCTGGTTGCTCTGTCCTGTGTTCTAGTCTTGGGTTGTTATCTGATGTCCTTGATTTTCTAACCAGAGGACTCCCTTTAGTATTTCTTGTAATTTTGGTTTGGTTTTTTGCGAATTCCCTAAATTTCTGTTTATCTGGAAATCCCCTAATTTCACCAACATATTTGAGGGAGAGTTTTGCTGGATATACAATTTTTGGCTGGCAATTTTATTCCTTCAAGGCTTTATATACGTCCTTCAAGGCTTTATATACATCATCCCATTGCTTTCTTGCCTGCATGGTTTCTGCTGAGTAGTCAGAGCTTATTCTTATTGACTCTTCTTTGTAGATGACTTTTCGTTTATCCCTAGCAGCTCTTAAAATTCTCTCTTTATCTTTGGTTTTGGCAAGTTTGATTATAATATGTCTTGGTGACTTTCTTTTGGGATCTACCTTATGTGGGGTTCGATAAGCATCTTGATAGATATCTTCTTATCTTTCACAATATCAGGGAAGTTTTCTGCCAACCAATCTTCAACAATTCTCTCTGTATTTTCTGTTATCCATCCCCCCCACCCCCGCCCCGTTCTGGTACTGCAATCACTCGTAGGTTATTCCTCCTGATAGAATCCCATGTAATTCTTAGGTTTTCTTCATTTTTTAAAATTCTTTTATCTGATTTTTCCTCCAATAAGTTGGTGTCAAGCGCTTTAACTTCAGTCTCACTAATTCTGGCTTACATTGCCTCAATTCTGCTCCTATGACTTTCTATTGAGTTGTCTAATTCTGAAATTTTATTGTTAATCTGTTGCATTTCTGTTTGCTGTCTATGGATTCTTGTAGTCGGTTAAATTTGTCATTGTGCTCTTCTATCATCTTAAGATCCTCTGTTGCTTTGTCTATGTGTTCCTTGGCTTGTTCTGCATTTTGCATGATCTCCTTCCTGATATCTTGAATAGTTCTGATATTATTCTTCTGTATTCTACCTCTGGTAATTCCAAGAAGTCCTCTTCCTCCAGAAAATTTCTTGATTCTTTGTTTTGGGAGCTTGCTGAAGCCATCATGGTCTGCCTGTTTATGTGATTTGATATTGACTGTTGTCTCTGAGCCATCAATAATTTATTATATTTATCTATTTTATGTTTTCTTACTGTGTCCTAGCTTCTTATTTTGTTTTGTTTTGTTTTCATATGCCCAAATAGGCTGTTTGTATGAGCTAGTTT
Organism: Trichechus manatus latirostris; assembly: GCF_000243295.1. Classification (NCBI taxonomy): domain Eukaryota; kingdom Metazoa; phylum Chordata; class Mammalia; order Sirenia; family Trichechidae; genus Trichechus; species Trichechus manatus. The sequence continues at coordinate 3,285,546 of NW_004444083.1, read as the reverse complement.
GATTATTGGTGACTTTGAAGCTCTAACATCCTGTCACCAGGTGTGGTTAGATCTGTTACGACATATACGAGCCCAGGAGTCTGTTTACTTTTCTTGTATGGATTCAGCTCAGGTGTCCAGATAGTCAGTTACCAAATGTGTGGTGCAGGCTCTCACCTACAGTCCTAGATGTTCAGGGGTGATTGGAGTAGACACAGGTATCTGGCTGCAGTAGGGGGTCACGTGATGAGCGAGGCAGGGGGCTGACGGCTGCCCCTGAGTGTCTGGGAGGAAAGCGTGTCCCTGTTCCCTAGAGTGCATAGGTGGGTGGGTTTTGCAGCCAGACTATGGGCACCCAGTGCTGTTGGGTGTAAGGACTAGGAGGCACCACTTATTCTTGGACCCCTGTCACAGGTGGCTAGGTGGCATGAGTGGAGCCACCGGTCTTCAGGCCTCTGATGTGGTTAGGTGAGGACCCTGTTTAACGAGCAGAGCAGTATCAAATGTCATGAACATGCCACTCTGCCATATAGCTGATACAGTGAAGTTAGGCTTCAGGTATATACCCTGTTGTAGTATGCTAATGAGGGCCTACTCTGTTGGAATAGGCCCACACAGGTCTATGCAGGGGTGAAAGGCATCTAAAGTCCGTGGACCTCTTATGCCTGTACCTAGGCAAAGAAGCTGGGCCTGCCCTGAGTTTCCTGCTTAGGGGAGCTGGCAGATTATTTTTCCATGTTGGTTAATTTGCTCCCTCTGCAAGGCTGGGAGAATGGCTCAGAGCACATTCCAGGTCCTACTTTTGGCCCAGGGGATGCGGCAATGGCTGATGCTGGCCCGGAACCTGGTGCAGAGCAGGGAGAGAGCAGGTAAATGGGAGAGAGGTTCTTCCCAAATGGGATGGTTTTTGATCCACACAGTAGGTTAAATACATGTACTTATCTTTTGACAATTGAACACCACTTTTCACTGGCTCTGGAGGCCTGAGCAGACTCTCTGCCACTCAGTCTCTCTCAACATGGAAAACGTGTCCCAAACACCAGTGCTTGCCTCACTGTGTCTGCCAGCTGATCCAGCCAGCGAGGTGCCGGCTCCCACGTGGTCAGGTCTGGCAACTCCTTGTTGCTTCTGAACCGTCTCTCCCTCCCTCTGCCACTCAGTCCAATTCCTCAACTTTGCCTTTGATATTCAGAGCACCTAGACTGTCATATATAATTGATTCACTTGGTTTTTTGGGTCTTTGTTGTAAGAGGGACCACCAGAAGCATCTGACTACTCTGCCATCTTGGCCCTGCCTGAGGATCCTCCACTCACCTTTTAATGCTACTTGAACTTCCAAAATAAATTAAATATCATGACTAAGAAATTAAAGCAATTTTAATATTGATGATAATTATTTTCATAGCTATGAGTTGGAATCAACTAGGTAGCAAGGGGTTTAGTCTTATAATTGTTTTCAAATTACACGTGTCCTACTTCCTTCCCAGGATGTTTTATCCTGGGGTAGGGGTGGGGTGTGTAAGCTTATGAACCACAAACACATACACAGCAATTTAAAGTCTACATCTACAATGTAGCCAACTCTTGTTATGTTACTCTTGGCACTACGATAGGGGTTTCAGTATGCATTACTTCATTTAATCTTCATGACAATACTATGAGATTGTATTACTATTCCTGTTTTAAAGACAAGGAAGGAAACTGAGGTTTAGAAAGAATGAATACAGTCCTCAAGATCTCAAAGCTAGTGAAGGGGGCAACTGGGATTCAAAACTGGTGCTCTTCACCACAAATGTATAGACAACACAATAAAAAAACATGGATGGAAGTGTTGTCAAACCTTTCATCTAAACAGAGTCCACGAGAATGTACAAAGTTCAGAAAAGGAGGGTGAGAATGGTTGTACAACTAAAAGAATGTAATCAATGTCATGGAAATGTACACATAGAAACATGATCTGGTATATGTTTTTGTTGTGTATATTCTCAACAACAAAAAATAAAAAATTTTTTAAAATTATCTTTCAAAAAAGAATATACAAAGTTATTTTTATAAAAGGAAACAGAAGGGGAGCGTCATGTTTACGAAGGCTAATGAGAAATTATGTGCTGAAATGTCATTCTGATAAGTCAAAACTAAATCAGCTAAAACAACATTTCACCTTGTAGGTATCTGACTACTGAAATACCTTCACTTCTGGAAAATAGTTTGCCAAAGAGATTACCAGCAAAACAGCCCCCTTTTATCCCTTATGATAAGCATCCCCCTGTAAAAACACTGAATGTGAAATCTTTCATTTCTTGAAGAGTCTAGACAATAGCAGACACAAGAAACTGGCTGTGACTAATAGATTCTGACAAACACACACAAACAGAGCTGAAGGTAAAGCATGAGGACTGACATTTATTGACCCCATAAAATAGAAGCCCTTTTCACTCCAAGACTGGGGCTCCTCTGCTCCATGGCTTCCCGGGCAAAGCCTGGGATACACAGGGATATTTTTAACATGCAACTTTTCCTTCAGTCCTTCCGTTCTTTATTTAGAAAACCAAAATAAAACCAGAAAAAGTATACTTATAAAGGCATAAGCCATACACTATAATAGGTAAACAAAAGTCCTTTGACATTGGAAGCCACAAAAGAACAGAAGATTAAAAAGTAAATCATAAACAGCTGTATCTCCCCTCCCAATTGTTTACATTCTTGGACATCCAGTTTTTAAAAATATTCCCTATGTAGATGAAAACATGCTGTACTTTGAGAAGGGTAAAACAATGACGTTAGCTTTAAAATATTATACAGTTTACATATAAACAGAGCTAAGTTTATGTGCATTATTCTAGTTGGCAACAGCTGATCTGAACAGGCTCAAATGGAGAGCTACAATTAAGTGTGTTAATTATCTCTGTCTACAGAAAAATCTATGCACAGACTATGCAAGGGCATTCGACTGTGTGGATCATAACAAATTACAGATAACATTTCGAAGAATAGGAATTCCAAAACACTTCATTGTGCTCATAAGGAACCTGTTCATAGACCAAGAGGCAGATGTTAGAACAGAACAAGGGGGTACTGAGTGGTTTAAAATCAGGAAAGGTGTGCATCAGGGTTGTATTATTTAACTATACTTATAGAATCTGTATGTTGAGCAAATAATCTGAGAAGGTAGACTATATGAAAAAGAACACGGCATCAGGATTTGGGTAAGACTTATTAACAACCTGCGTTATGCAGATGACAAAACCTTGCTTGCTGAAAGTAAAGAGGACTTGAAGCACTTACTGATGAAGATCAAAGGCTAGCCTTCAGTATGGATTGCACCTCAAAATAAGAAAACAAAAATCCTCACAACTGGACCAATAAGCAACATCATGATAAACCGAGAAAAGACTGAAGTTGTCAAGGATTTCATCTTACTTGGATCCACAATCAATGCTCATGGAAGCAGCAGTCAAGAAATCAAACGACATATTGCACTGGGCAAATCTGCTACAAAAGCCCTCTTTAAAGTGTTAAAAAGCAAACATGTCACTTTAAGGACTAAGGTGTGCCTAACCCAAGCCATGGACAATGAATAAGGAAGACTGAAGAAGAATCAATGCCTTTAAATTATGGTGTTGGCAAAGAATACTGACTATACCATGGACTGCCAGAAGAACGAACAAATCTATCTTGGAAGAAGTACAGCCAGAATACTCCTTAGAAGGGAGAATGGTGAGGCCTCGTCTTACATACTTTGGACATGTTATCAGGAGGGACCAGTCCCCGGAGAAGGACATCATGCTTGGTAAAGCAGAGGGTCAGCAAAAAAGACGAAGACCCTCAACAAGATGGATTGACACAGTGGCTGCAACAATGGGCTCAAACATAGCAACGATTGTGAGGATGGTGCAGGACTGGGCCGTGTTTCTTTCTGTTGTACATAGGGGTCACTACGAGTCAGAACCGACTCAACGGCACCTAAGAATGACAACACAGAAAAATATGAAGTACACAGGTAGCTTTTAAAAAGGGGTCTGGCTTGAGTGTGGAGTCCTTGGGTAGCACAAACAATTAAGTGGTCGGCTGCTAACCAAAAGGTTAGATGTTCGAATCCACCCAGAGGCATCTTGGAAGTAATGCCTGGTGATCTATGTCCAAAAAATCAGCCACTGAAACCTTGTGGTGCACAATTCTACTCTGACACACATGGGGTGGCCATCGGTCGGAGTCGACTTCATGGCAACTGGTTTTGTGGTTTGGGTTGAGTGTGCTGTTGTTGTGGTTAGGTGCCATAGAGTCAACTTCAATTCTTAGTGACCTCAGGTGACAGAGTAGAACTGCCACATAGGGTTTTCTAGACTGTATTCTTTATGGGAGCAAATAGCCAGGTCTTTCTCCTGCAGAGCCGCTGGGTGGGTTCGAAACGCCAACCTTTCGGTTAGCAGCAGAGTGCTTAACCACTGCGCCAACAAGACTCCTTAGTCAGATTCCCTATTATACAGTATAAGATGAAACCAGTTTAACCAATCAAAATAATCCAAAAACTTTTTCAAGTTGATGTAGGCATGGATGAAACTTGGTGCAATTATTGGGGGCGCTCTGTTTCTTCATCTCCTATTTTTCCCACAACTATTTTTTTCTTCCCTTCCCTTAATACCTTCTCCCTTTCAACTTAGTGCCACCCATGGATACTGTCCAGCATCATTACTGACACCTAAGCTTAGAAAAGTGGGTGGCCTCATCCCAATGGCTTTTTATTTTCATTATTCTTGCCATCAAGCATTAAAACACTGATTCAACAAAAGCTACCCTTAGGTGCGTGGCTCTCCAGCTCCCAACATCATGCATGTATGTGGGAGACAAGCGACTGAAAGGTATATCTCTAAAGTCCTGGTTTGTGACATATTCAAGGGGTCACCATTTAGCAAAAAAGCCTTCTCAACACAATGTCCATCCACAGACCTCATGAACTTACTTTCAATTGTCCATATAAAGGGAAAGATTTCGTTCTAAGTACTGTCTAAGTTTTAACTTAAAATAAGCCAACTTCCATCATCTGCAGCAGAATTTACTATGACTGGTAGGAGAGCCAATACGTTCAGGCAGATAAAAGATTTGGCTGCTCTGAACGATCATGAATAAAGCACTCATCGTATGCCCACGTGTTTAAAGTACGAGCCACGGTGAATTACCAACTTCATCTTAACTGAGAAAAGTTCTGATGTTAAAATCTGGTACCACTGATCTCACTGAACCCAAACAGAAGCTCCATTAAAGGCAGTGAGGTGAAATCCAATCTGGATATACACACAACCCCTTGTCACTGAGTCACCATCTCTCAAAAATTCCCAAGGATTGCTTGTAACTAAAAGTCAATGGCTTGACAGCCAACGTGGCTTCTTTAGTGTTAATGCAGGTCCAAAGTTTTAACGAGAATGAATAAAAGGAAACAACATATTTCTCCTTTAGAATATAAGTAGGGATGATAGTTTTTGAAATTGGATGACTTCTTGATCAATTATGACATGCTTATTGGTGCATTTGGATTGACACAGTGGCTGCAACAGTGGGCTCAAACATAGCAAGAATTGTGGGGATGGCACCAGGAGTGGCTAGCATTTTGTTCTGTTATACATTAGGTCACTATGAGTCGGAACTAACTCAAGGACACCTAACAACAACATTGATGCATTAAAAATAGTAATGTGAATTCAGACCCAATGGTCCAATCCACAGTTTGGACAGAATCATAGGAAAGCACACAAATGTGTCGTTTAAAATGGAATGGTTCCTCTCCTTAAACAGGCCTTAGAGAAGGCAGTCGTAAGTGGCCAACCAGTTGCCTTTGAGTCAACTCACACTCTTGGCAACCCCATGTACGTCATAGTAGAACTGTGCTCTATAGGGTTTCCAATGGCAGGTTTTTCAGAAATGGATCTACAAGCCTTTCTTCCATGGGCATCTGGGTGGATTTGAACCTCCAACCTTTCCGTTAGCAGCCGAGCATGTTAACCATCTGCACCACAAAGGGACTCCTATATAGCCAAAGAAGGGTCTAAATACTTGTGTGCTTGCTTTTGATTATTAAGAAGCACAAATACACTACTAGACTGTTTATGTAAGTACAGCAATACACGGGTTATCACAATGATTCCAAGTCATTCAACATTTTGGATTTCCTACAATATACAGACTAAGAAGCTTCCTCTGCTGGAGGATGGTTGGTACCACTGAATTTTTGCACTTTCAGAGACCCAGTCCTGAGCATGCAGTAAGCCAGTAGTTCCAAAATCTGCTCCTATTATGGATTGAATTATGTCTTCCAAAAATGTGTTGTAAATCCTAACCTCTATCCCTGTAATTATAATGCCATTTGGGAATGGGTTGTCTTTGATATGTTAATGAAGCAAGATTAGTAAAGGGTGTATCTTGAGTCAATCTCTTTTGAGATAAAAAAGAAATTAAACAAGCCAGCAGAATAGAGACAGGTAAGAGAGAAGCCAAGCAGCATGAAGATTGCCCAGGAGCAGAAGTTCAAAAGAGATAAAGATCTTCCTCCAGAGTGGACAGAGAAAGCCTTCCCTGAGACGGAAAGCTTTCTCCTAGAGCCAATACCTTGAATTTGGACTTCTAGCCTCCTAAACTGTTAGAAAATAAATTTCTGTTTGTTAAAGCCACTCATCTGTGGTATTTCTCTTACAGCAGCACTAGAAAACTAAGACAGAATTTGGTGCCAAGAAGTGGGGATGTTGCTCTAACAAATACCTACAACATGGAAGTGGTTTTAGAATTGGGTAATGAGTAGAGGCTGGAAAAGTTTTAAGGTGCCAAATAGTAAAAGCCTAGATTGCCTTGAAGAGACTGTTGGTAGAATTAAGGACGTCAAAGGCAATTCTGGTGAGAGCTCAAAATGAAGTAAGAAGAGCTATAGAGAAAGTCTCTGTCATCTTAGAAAACACATACGGCGCCAGCAAAAGAATGTTGCTAGAAATGTGGACATTAAATGTGCCTCTGGTGAGGCTTTAAAAGCAAATGAGGAGCATGTAACTGGACAATGAAGGAAGGGTGATGCTTTTTATGCAGTGGCAAAGAACTTGTCTGAATTATGTTCAAATGTTTGGTAGAAGGTAGAGCTTGTGTAAGTGATGAACTTGGATATGTAGCTGAAAAGATTTCTAAGCAAGATCTTAAAGAGGCTGCATGGTTTCTCCTTGCCACTTACAGTAAAATGTGAGAAGAAAGAGATGGACTTAAAAATTAACTGCAAAAAATGAAAACAAAACTTAAAAGTTTTGGAAAAGTCTGTTCTACAAACTAAGAACACATGTCCTAGAATTTTCACTAAGGATGTGGCTACACAATCTTTTGTTAAAGAGATTAAGCCTGTGACTGATGGATCTAACCAACTACCACAGCAGAAAACCCATCGGCTTAGACTGAAGGGAACAGAGAAAGGACGAAAAGGAAAGAAAACTGTCTGCCTCTTGGAATTCTACAGACAGGAAACAGATCAAAGCAGCTACATCTGCTGTCCTTCAAGAAAAGAAAAGGACCATCCCTGGAGCAGCTTAGCGATCAGCAGAACTACTGGAAGGAGCACAGGAAGCAGAGCTGCCTCGGTCTAAAAGGGTGAGGCCACAGCCTCTGGGGCCTCAAAGCATACAGCCACAGCCTCCTAGGTTTTGAAGAGTCAGATCTTCACCGACTAGGTTCTGGAGTGTGGGGCTGCCATTCAGTTCAGCCAAGAGGATGTGGCTGCTGTCCAAAGCTGACGGGGCCATGCTGCTATGCCCAAGGGTAGAAGAATGGGACCTGTCAGAGGTGAGGGGGTGGGGTCACCGCTCAGATGGACTAGGAGAATGGGGCCGCCCAAAGCTGAGGGAGTAGAATTGCCATTCCAGTGGGCCTGGAAGGCAGAGCTGAGGCCCAGGGCAGAGGGGCCTCCACCCAGAATCCAGAGAGCACGGCCAACACCCAGAGTCTGGGGGGCAGGGAAATTGCCTAGATGGTCTCAGAGAACAAGGGATTATTTTCAAATCTTGAGAGCTAATATAAATTATTCTGCTGAGTTTTGGAGTTGCTTCGTGCCTGTTATCCCTCCTTTCCCTCCAATTTCTCCCATTTGTAATGGAAATGCCTACCTTGTTCTTGTTCCACCACTGTACTTTGGAAACAAATAATTTATATTCTAGATTTCACAGGTTCACAGATGTAGAAGAATTTTGCCCCAGGATGGAATATATCTAAAGTCTTATCCATATTTGATTTAGATGATTCGGAAAATGAGATTTTGGACTTGGAGTTGATTTAAGAATTTTGGGATGATGTGATGGGGTGAATGTGTTTTGCATGTGGCAAGGACATAAATTTTGGGGGGGCCAAAGGATGGAATGCTATGGACTGAATTATGTCCCCCCAAAATATGCATTGTAAATCTTAACCTCTATGCCTGTGGTTATAATCTCACTTGGGAATGATTTGTCTTTGTTATATTACTGAGGCAGGATTAGAGTAGGATATATCTTGAGTCTATCTCTTTTGAGATATAAGAAACTAAACAAGTGAGCAGAGCAGAGATGGGGAAAGAGAACTGCCAAGTCACATGAAGACTGCCCAGGAGCAGAAGCTCAAAAGAGACAAGGACCTTCCTCCAGAGGCGACAGAGATAGAAAGCCTTCCCCTAGAGCTGGCACCCTAAATTTGGACCTGCAGCCTCCTAATCTGTGAGAAAATACATTTCTGTTTGTTAAAGCCACCCACTTGTGCGATTTCTGTTATAGCAGCACTAGATAACTAAGACAGTTTTAGACAGATAACTAAAAATAAGACAGTTTCAGAGAACATGAGCTCCATGAGAAAGAAGGTTCTGTGGCCAAAGGCATTTAGGAAATGTCTCCCTGTTGACACATCCCATCCCATATTAGAGCCTTGGCATTTTTGTTTAACTATGTGTTTCCCAAACTTATGATCAGAAAATATGTGCTTTTATTTCCACTAACCACTTTAACATCCTGTGAAACATTCGCTGGGAAATAATGCATCACAATTTCCTCCCCCACTAAAAGCATTTTCCTCTGAACTTTGCTATTCAAAAAACATTCTGAGAGAGTATATCCAGGCATAAACAATAGAAAAGTTGATAAAATTAACTGGACATAAAAATGTATTTTAAGAATACCATATCTGTTTTGGCATTTGCATTCCTGTGTTGTAGTCCATAAGAAAGGTATTAACACATGGACAATTTACAACGTGGCATTAAGATGTGCCAAAAGAATTCTTTGCTGCCTTGATTTTTTAAGGGAAATGAATCTCTTTAAAAACATGAAGAGTGAAGAGACAGCACTGTCCCCTAATTGTTGATAGACTTGATCTGAGTTCAGAAAACCATCGCATGTTTTCACGGCCGATGTAGGAAAGCTGTTTATTTTTGTCTCATGGCATGAGTGGACACAGGTCATATAAATGAAATAGTTTACCATTGCACAAATAATTTTAAATCATACTTGAAGAACTAGAGACAAAAGTAAAAATATTTACACTGCTGGAAAAATCAACTCTACCATTAGTCCACCATCATAACCAAACCCATAAGCTGAGTACTTCCAAACTCATAAAAAAAAAAAAATCATTAATGTTTAGTCCAAAGGACTAATGGACCACAACTACCACAGCCTCCACCAGACTGAGTCCCGCACAACTAGATGGTGCCCGGCTACCAGCACTGACTGCTCTGACAGGGATCACAACAGAGGGTCCCGGACAGAGCTGGAGAAAAATGGAGAACAAAATTCTAACGGACAAAAAAACACCAGACTTACTGGTCTGACAGAGACTGGAGAAACCCCGAGAATATGGCCTCTGGACACCCGTTTAGCTCAGTAATGAAGTCACTCCTGTAGTTCACCTTTCAGCTAAAGATTAGACAGGCCCATAAAACAAAACCAGACTTAATGGGCATACCAGCTCAGGGGCAGGGACGAGAAGGCAAGAGATGACAGAAAAGCTGGTGATGGGGAACCCAAGGTCGAAAGGGGGACAGTGTTGACATGTCGTGTGGTTGACAACCAAGGTCACAAAATAATATGTGTATTAATTGTTTAATGAAAAATTAATTTGCTCTATAAACCTTCATCTAAAGTACAATGAAAAAAGAAAAGAATTTTAAAAAATCATAAATGAAAACCTAATAATTTTTTCAAAGTATTACACAGAATGTTATGTTACCTTTTAACTTAAATACTTTCAAATACAATTGTGTATACTGGGGAAATGTGAAGTTGGAATGCCTAAACGTGAATATTAAGACCTGAGTATACATTTTCCCTTGAGAGGTTGAACTTTGATATAATACATAAACAATTACAATTAATCAGAGTATTACTTCAATTCACTCGATTTCCAAGAGGCTTTGATAATATACAATATTTTTTCAGATATCACTATGTGTATAGATTATATACTACAAGAAATGTATAAAGGAAGCATAAAGAGTATAATGTTTTCAGGGATTTAAAAAAAAAAAGTGGCAGGGAAGAGATGAAGTTAAATTATCAGATGCAAATGGTAGCAAACTCATAATTAGCCAGATAGGACATAACCTAATCTAAGATTCCTAAAATGTCCAGGCGAGAGGAATTTGGGGGCTACGGATAGACCCAAGGGTTCCTGCGTAGTGCAAACAACTAATGTACTCAGCTGCTAATTGAAAGCTTGGAGATGCAAGTCTACCCAGAGACGGCTACAAAGAAAGGCCTGGTGATCTACTTCCAAACGTATCAGCCACTGAAAATCCTAGGAAGCCCAGTTTTACTCTAACACACGTGGGGTTGCCATGAGTAGGAGTCCACTCAACGGCAACTGGTAATGATAAAGACAGATACAGGAATTATCTTTGAAGATGTTTTTGTAAACTCCTTTCGCCCAAGCAGCTCAGTGCACATTACAAATTATTTTATCCAGTAACTGTGGAATAAGAGAGGTTGTGCAATTATACATTCATTCTTGTTTGTGCCCAGAGTATGAGTCAGAGAGGCCCAGTGAGGGATAATGAAAAAATATCCCCTAATATCCAAAACAGCGTGCTTCGGGGGGGAGAAAAAAACCATTACATGAGACTCCAAGCACAAATAAAAGTCACAACAACTAACAAATATTCACCAGGCACCCATGTGGTTTTGAAAGTCAACTCCAAATGCTTATTTATAAATCTGAGATAAGGTAACTGGATTTTTACAAGGCCATGTTGGCCAATGGAAAAGTTTTCTAAAAATCTAAACATGTCCAGAGAAAACTTTTACTGAGGTTTAGAGCAAATAAATTTCTAAATATGGTACCTGCACTTAATAAAGGGGAAAATAAGTACTGAGTTCTGGTGCCTGAGTTATACGGGTTTTGACAAGGCCAGGGAAGCATGGCAGCTGGCAAACGTCCTAAACCATGAACCACCAAACAGCAGCTGAAGCAAGTCACATTCCGAAACTTTGTAGCACTTCCTATAACATGCTAAATGGTGGCATACAGTGAAATTCACATCTGCACCAAAAGTGAATGAAAATCAAGCGAGCAAAGGATAGCTTTTACCATCAAAGCAGACATACGTTTGCAAATGTATTAAAAAACTGAATGTAAAAGAGAGAACAGAGAAAATAATTATTTTCAATGTGCATGCAAAGATAAATAAAAACCATTTTTAGACAGAATATAAAACATCGCACTTTCTTTACCATCGAGAAAAATAACAAAAGTCACAATAAAATGCAAACACACCTCCAGAGCCATGTACCACAAAACCACGAAAATATTTTGGCTCCTATTGCTCTGTTAGAACAGGTATAGAGGCTTGGATGAGAAAGAAAAGTCATGCATAAAATAAGCCCACGCCCCTCAAAAACTAGTCTTTTAATTTACGTACATAAATTAATTTTTTTTCCACCTTGTGTATCTTTTATTCGTTGTCTTAATACTTGATTAAAAAAAATTTTTTTAAATGAAGATTTTAGTTTGTGGCTTTACTAAAAGGCTGCCTGAAATATTATTTCAACAAAAGTTGGCATTAAGAATCTCCTTTCCACTCCTTAGAGAGAACTGAAAATACTCAATTAGTTTATAAAATGTCACCGGAAGGGTATCTCACACATAGCAAATCGAGTGGTGTTTGGTCCACACTTTCCTACAATTATACGCAGTCATACTTTTTTCTCCCCCTTCTTAATCTGCTGTGGCTCCATTAGTAAGCCCCTAAAAATGTCACCTGGCATTTACACTCTTGTCCATCAGGAATGTCTCTACGTCAGAGGAAAGCCCTCAACCCCCTGCTAAAGACGGACCAGTACACAGCTGGGAGCCACTCTGGGCACGTATGCAGGTGCCCACTTCCGTGCATGCATATACAGTTCAATGCTTAATCCCTCTAGGACCCTCTGCTTCCCATTTTCAGATGACGCTAAGAAGCACAGGACTTCCTTTTTAATTGAATATATCTGAATACTGTACTAGAATCAGACACCAACAACTTCTTGTTGAAAAGGTATCACAAGAACAAAGCTTGAAAACTTGCCACCCAAGCTGTCTAAAGTCCAAGGTGCTGTCTTTTACCATCACTAACAGCTTTGGAACCAAATATGCATAACGCTAAGGCCAATCTTGTGAAAGTTGCATTGTGAAACCTAACCCTGCAAAACTGTCTGCCTCAGCACAGCAGAGTCACATATGTGCATTTCAGCAGAGATTCAGGAATTGCTGAGGTTTTCCACGCTGCTTCCATGAAAACCAATACTTCTAGGTTTCACTGCTGGCTCACGATGGAAAGCTAAACTTAGAAGTCAAACTGGGTTCTATATCCAGCTACACCACCTAACTATCTGTGGCCAGGAATGTGAATATAGGTATCCCCTGCTTTTCGAAAGTTCGTTTCACGCCACTTCGCTTTATGCAAGACCTGCATTAGTATCCATTTTTGCTAACCAAAAGAAATCTGAAGAGGATTTTTGCTTTTACGAAAAGCGAAAATAGTGTCCAGCACATTTGTTTTCTATGCAACGCGTTGTTAAAGAGGCAGCACACACACCAAGCAAAGAGAGTGGCATCACCAAGCTCGTTCCCTGAAAACTACACTCAGCATCTCAATGTCAAGCCACCATACCTTTGAACTGTGTCTGTAAGCATCTGTGCTTTATCTCAATTTATTTTGTGCATCCATTAGCAAGATATGTCCTAAGGTATCAGAAAAGCCTAATATCATATATTATTTGGTAGGATTTGGTAAGTTATTTTTTGGGTCTGGGAACACTCAAAATTTTCCCATATAAATTAATGGTAATTGCTTCTTCGCTTTACACCATTTTGGCTTACTAAAGGTTTCATAGGAATGCTCTACTTCCAGATAGCGGGGAAAGCCTGTATACAGACAATTCCAATTCTTAACTACTGTTTTTAATGAGCAAAGCCAGCCAGTAAAATTCAACTCTCCAAATCATTTGACAACAACAACATAATTGCCTTGGAATGCATGTTGGTATTCAATTTGGGCATTTGGGCATTAAATTTGGCTACTGTTATGACTGGAATCCCCCCGTGGTACGAACGGTTTATGCAAAAGGTTGGTGGTTCCTGTCCACCCAAAGGCACCTTGAAAGAAAGGGTGGGCGATCTACTTCCAAAAAAGTCACCCATCAAATACCCTGTGGAGCACAGCTCTACTCTGACACACATGGGGTCACCATGAGTTGGAATCCACTTGACAGCAACTGTTTCTTTGTTGTTGTTGTTGTGACTCAAGTTTTGACAGCACAACCACAGGGGGCACTATTCACACCACCGTCTGTGTGAAAACAGTCCCATGAAGTTGTGCCACACACACCCTGCATGGCTGGGGGTTGGGTAAGTCATTCTAAATCAGCTACCAAAAGCTCTACCTCGGAAAAAGCTGGAAAATTATTCATTTTCTCCCTTTACTCTCCTATGTAACTCTATTCAGCCACCTTCTCCACATTGGACAACCATCATTCACAGTGACAAAGTTTTGCTTCTCATCAAACCTTAAGCTGAAAAGAGGCTAGTTGAGGTTTCAAAGAGCTTCCCTCCTCCTGCAAAGAATCTTAAGTTGTAGATGATACAGGTTCTAAAATTTGAACTGAACTAGGATTTTATAGGTACTTCAAAAACCAGAAAACCTCCATATTCAAAATCTGTTCAAGGAAGAGTTGACAGGCCTGGTTGAGCTACAAATCGAGAATCTTGAAAATTCAATGACTCTTTCATGAATGAAATCTGGAAATCATGACAATGACATAAGTACTGGTCACAAATAAAAGAGGTTGCTAGTGGCATTACTTTCCATCATAAACAATAGGAAAAGTAAAGCTTCTCATTATTTTTGGCAAAGATCTCTGGTTACTGGATTGCACAGTTACTTCACACCCATTATTCAAAAAGCAAGTGAGAGAGAGCTAATCCAGCTAATCAGTACAGAGGGCTGAGCTGTAGACTACATCAATACAGTCCTTGCTCATTAAGGAATCACTATAAATACAAATCAGAAGACTCCCTAAGGTTCACTTTCTTTCAACAACTGACAATGATTGTTCTAGGGAAAAATATAGATTCAAATCTGGGTTGAGTTATTATTTTAGTTGTGTTATAAAAAACCTTGCTCTTAATGAATATAAATATGCTCTATCACTATTAGAATGTGGCATCCCAACTTGGAATGTTTACCCAGAATTCTTCGGGCAGTCATATGTCATATTATATTGACAATTAGAGACACATAGCTTATGACTCCTGCAATGTTACCCATAAAATGTCATGAAACCACAGAAATGTACCAAAAAAAAGAGCAAATCAAAATATAAGCATTACCTACCACAGGTAACATCAGAGAAGCATCTCGATAACTTTGCACTAACATAACTTTGCACATAACATTGCACTACGAGTTTTAACTAGTACAGGGGTGGCAAACTTTTTTGGTAAAGGGCCAGATAATAAATATTTTTGGCGTGGAGGGCTACATACGGTTGCTATTGCAACTGCTCAACTCCGCTTCTGTAGCTTAAAGTAGCCATAGACAATACACAAAGGAAGGGCAGCTGGATTTGGCTCACAGGGTCTTGTGTGCTGACCCTGATAAAGTGAGCAAAATTACATATTTCATTGTAAATCAGGAAAAGGAACAGAAAAGAAGTCGTACATAAAAAGGAAATCAGCTCAGATTAACAACTGTACAAATAGTAAACACCTCTCTAAAGAAAGGAATCAGGAAAAGCAAATAGCTAACACGTGGTCTGCCAAAGTATAAATATGTGTATATTTATTATTCTTACAAAATATTATAATCCGATTGTGATCTTCCAGAAGAGAACAAAATTAATTTCAGAACATTCTGTATCAGTATCTTCCTTTACCTGCTTTTATAATAAAAAAGGTACGATAATTTCTGAACGAAAAGATACCAGAGGGAAAGAGACAAGACAAAGACAGTAGTTTCAAAGGCAAGAAAGGAACGCTGTTAGTGTAAGGAATCAAGGAATTAGAAAGAATGCATTGCTGAGGACCTTATACTGTGGGAGGGTCTTGTGCTAGTTATAATTTGCCATTCCCTAAACATTTCCCATACCATCCTATTTTTGGTTCCTTTTTATTCAAATTACTACATTTTTGGGGTTTTTCCTTTTATACCATGTTGCGGTTTCTATAGTCCTAAAATTATGCAAGATTCTGAGAGTCCTGTATTAAGACTCTCTGGGAAGGCTACGGTCCAAATTTATGACAAAAATATTACAAACAAAATCCACAAAAAGTGCCATAGATGCCACATCTCAGATCCTGGTGGTTACCCCCTTTGAATGCCAACATGAAAATGAAATGAGCAATCCGGAGAGCTTGAATTTCAAGGGCATTTTTAAAAAGATGCCATCTGCTTTCCTAAAACAAAACAGAAGCAGAAATAGTTTTCCTCCATCCCCTGCTCCAGCAATCCAACACATTAAATCATAGTGCATTTGATCTCCAATGGCCAAGGTATCAACATTTTTGTGGTCTTCCACTCTTGGCTTCTACTATATTAGTCAAGTTTTATTCCGTCTGGAATTACTCATTATCTTCACAATAATTCCAAATCGACTTTAAACACCATTTAAAAAAAAAAAAAAAAGACCCAACATAAATCTTCCTTTCATAACAACTTTGACTTTGGAATCAAATTGATCTTTACAGTACTGGAGCTACTCTTTTCTTCATTGTCAATACCTATAATTAATCTCAGTGTATTCAGCCTCAGTGTATGCTAATCCTATTTAACATACCAATCTGTGGGCCAATCACTTAGTAATCAGGGCTTCAAAACTCATTTGTACCAACGTTGTACAGTAAATGAACTTCAAATACTAATAAAACGAAAATCCCTATACACAACTCCGCAGCTCATGCCAAACGATGAAAGGTAGAGCCTAGATAAACTTTAACAGCACACAGTCCAAGAACCATTTCTATTCAGTCTGAAAATGAGTCTGAGGATTTCTTCCTCACACCAGATTTTCCAAATAATATTTTGCTTTTGCTTTTACTGTACTAATAAAATTTCTCCTTCCCTTAGCAAAACCAGAGGACTCCTAAGGGAACTTGACTTATTAATCAGAATAAGAATCAGACTTAACAGCATGGATTTTTAATTGCTACAAAAGTAGTCTATAAGCCTGAAACATACATCATCAATTTCCACGAGGACCAGGAGAAAGAGAGGGAGTGAATGAGCATGAGGTTACCAACCCTAAAAAAAGGAGTGCATGATGATGGCGTAAGAGTTAAGCACTCAGCTGCTAACCAAAAGGTTGGCAGTTTGAACCTACCCAGCAGCTCCTCGGGAGAAAGACCTGGTAAGTTGCTTCCATAAAGATAATAGCTTAGAAAACCCTATGAGGCAGTTCTACTCTATCACATGGGGTCACTATGAGTCGAAACTGACTTGATGGCACCTAACAACATAACAACAAATGATGGTGATCCATAGCATGATCTCTGGACGTAAACCATAGAATAATTTATCTTCTGTACTGCAACTGTCAAGGTCTCAATGCTCATCTGTATGTGAGCAGATCAGAAACTGATCAGCTGCCTAATGGATTTTTCAACAAGATTAGGTACTACAAGACACCAATTAACTGTTCCCTAAAGACATACCAGTGCACAAACACTTTTAAGAGGAGGCTACAGAATGCCATCAGCTTGGTACTTAGAACCCTATCACACAAACTTTGTCTCTTGTTAATTCTCAGCGAGCCAAGCAAATCTCATTACACTTTCAAATTCTTCTGCCTGGATCATACACCCTACCTATCCCGATCTTACATGACCGCTTCACCAATTCATATTCCTTTCTTAGAAAAAGTCTGCTCAAACTCCACCTCTTTCAGAAAGTGCACAGTTGAGCTGAAATGAGAATTTGACATGAGATAATGACTTTAAAATTTTACTGATGAGCAAGTAGCAAGCTCTTAGTGGACATCTATTTGTTATCAGACAAACTACACTGGAGGGTGGTCTCCGTGCAGCCTTCTCCAGAATTGGTCCATATCCAGATATACAAGCCAAGAAGAATTTTTATTGAGGTTCTGTAAGGAACCAACAACTTGGGTTGGTTAGCATCATTCTCTGTCCTGGTGAGTTCTCTAAAACAATCCATGAGTCCCAGTGGTCTTTCTTGGGGGCTCACAGAAATGAAGCATCCCTGAGCTACTCAACAACTGACCTCACAGCTTTGGAGCAATGAGAAATTCCAGTTTCTGCTTTGCAAAATTTGAGGAGAAAAAGGCTAGGGGCTTCATGGGACTTTCTTCTGCCACTTCTAAAAAAGAAATATGCAGGATGTCTTCATCAACTGAAGTTAACTTGTACCAGAAAAATGTCATTTGAAAAAGTAAACTTACTTAAAATATGGACTTGATTTTTATAGTAAAAAAGGTTTGACTAGAATTTTATATTGGGACATGAAACTGAAATACATGGGGGAAAAAAAGCTTTTTTTAATCTCATGTTTATCAAAATATAAGTTT
Organism: Trichechus manatus latirostris; assembly: GCF_000243295.1. NCBI lineage: Eukaryota > Metazoa > Chordata > Mammalia > Sirenia > Trichechidae > Trichechus > Trichechus manatus. The sequence continues at coordinate 3,267,529 of NW_004444083.1, read as the reverse complement.
TAATTGCATCTACTGGCAAATTCTTAGAATGAGCAAAGTGTGATCAAGTGTTCATTTTTATATTATTTTTCCCTTCATATTTCATCCTTGACTTCTTGATCGATTTTCATAGAGCAATCATAAAACTGATCATTTCTGCAGAAATATTCAAAGCTACATTATCAATTTTCCCAAAAAACTAACAAAACCCATTGCCATCCAGTTGATTTCAACTCATAGCAACCCTATAGGACAGAGGAGAACTGTTGCATTGGGTTTCCAAGGAGCACCTGGAGGATTCAAACTGCCAACCTTTTGGTTAGCAGCCGTAGTTCTTAACCACTACGCCACCAGGGTTTCCAATTTTCCCAAGGGTCTCTCTTAATCCTATGATATTTATATCATGTACTTTTGAAGCACTAAGTAGTCATTATCCTTGATTTGTCTCTTCAACAGTTCATTCATCTAATTCTGCTAGATCCTTACTTGTCACTGATTCTATTTGTTAATCCCAGCAGTTCTCCAACATCACTTTCATTGACTTCATGAAATCCTGCATCTTTTGCAAAAGGTGCATTTCTATGTTAATGGAGGAGTAGTCACTGGTATTAAGTGTATAGAGAGGGTGAGCAAGGAGAAAGTTTATTAGTGAATATTTTTATAACTTCTACTTCCCTACCAAATCCTTGTAATTGCAGGAACTCAGATAATGAAGATCACTCTCCCACCACCCCACCCCCTACCATATGGCAGGATTTGATTTCAACAACACACTAGCATGTCTCCATGAAACCACTAGAACCAGCTGTCCAGAGCAGCTCAAAACAAGAATGATCACAGACTTAACACCTAAACACAAATGGCATAATCAAAAACACCATTAAAAGTTAACTCAGCCAACATAATTTTCCATGAAGTAAGTACAAGCTAGTTTTTTATTTTTTTAAAAAAGCAGTAAAAGTCAAAACTCATTCACTCTACACCGATTGGTGTCATATGTTTCCATTCTGGGTTTTAAATGTCACCTAAAAATGCTCTAAAAAGTAGGTGTTAGAGCAGAATAATATCTAGCATACAGAAAGATTAAAGGATTAAAATGAACTAATACTGTACTTCCTAAAACATACAGACTTCTACACGGTGCCAGTCAACTGGCAGTCAAGTGTTATCAGCAAGTCTAAATTTGGATCTCATAACCCCAAAACCGCTTACGATAAAAAAGACTACCGAAATAAGTGCAAGTCATAATAAGGGCCAATGTATGAACAGGTCATGTCAGGTTACATGGATTCCAAAACAAAATCGACCAATTCAAAGTATATACAAATTGGGTTAAATTATTTTCAGCTAGAAGCCTTGTAGAAGGCTTAAAAGAAGGATCCCACCCCAAAAGGAAGGACCTCAGCCATTCTTTATAGAAGAACTGAGATCTCATTTTAAAGAAATCAGAGTAGGGGTGTCTTGGCAAAGTACGAATGTGTCAACAATCAGCAGGTGGGTAGCCAAGTGGCTTGGAACTAGGTCTAAACTCTAGTCACAATACACAAAGAGCCTGGTTTGACCAGTGGGTATATCTCAGGGGCTAGGCAATATGCTGCTCTGGTGAAAGTAAAGATGAAATCTCCTTGAAGGACCCCTAAGATATGCCTGGGTGATGGTGGGAACGAATCTGAGAAAATCTAGAACGGAGGTGGCTTTAGTTCCTATCTAAGAGATCTCAGCTGATTGACTCAATTGAAAGGAAAGACCTGGGGAGTAAGCGCTCCATAAAGAACCCATGTTCCCCAACAGAAAACTTGGTAGGCATGTTGGGTGGTCTTGGCACATATGCTAACCTTCATATTGGGCTTCCCATTACACTTAGAATGAAATCCAGAGTACTTACCATGGCCTATCAAGCCCTCCAAGAGCTGGCCCAAGCCTACTACTCTAATTGCAGCCCCTGCTCCTCTCCCTGCTGCTCCGGGTACACTGGAACATGCCAGAATAGATCCCACTGTAGGACTTTGTATTCGCTGCTCCTACTGGGAGCAGTCTTTACCCAGCATCTAGTCACATGCTCTCTCCCTCACCTCATTCAGGTGTTTACTTAAACACTGCCTCCTTTTCTGACTACCCTTTCTAAAACAGCCCACTGCACTCCCGTTTCTCAGTCCCTTTATGCGACTTAATTTTCTTTGTAGCACTTACTCCCTGAAATAATATTACTTTCATTTAGCTCGTTATCATTCCTCTCTTCCATTAGAATAATATACAGTACACAGGTACAGTCATCTACTATTCTGCGTTATTCACCAGCCTCTCCATTTTCCAAAAAGCTATCTGGGCGCACAACAGGTACTCAACAAGTGCATATTTGTGGAAAGAATAGAATGGGCACACATTAGTTGAACTGATAAAACTATATCTTGTGTAGTTATGAAATATTAATAAAATAAAATTAGCAAATAATTATTGATAACACTAAACTTAAAAAAAAAAAAAGGCAAAGGCTAATCAAAGACTTAGATGTTTGTGTGCTACATTATGAGCCGAGAGTTGGTTGGTAAAACTGTCTTGACTACTCTGTTTTGCTGACCTTAAAATCCATTTGAAACTAGACTCTGGCTGCTATTAAATCAATTTGGTTCCTTGAGAAGTTCATCAAGATCTTGACGCTTTCTTTGAGTCATCTGAGTTGACTGAGGCAGGATGAATGGTGCCTTCTGTAACCCATTCTCCATCAACAATGTCATAATGCTTGTTTGCATAAGAGAACCACTCACATTCAATATATTTTATGTAATTATATCACTATATTTCAATATTGTTTATGTAATTGAAGTGACAATTGGTACCTAGAGACTGGTACGAGAATTCTCCCAAATCAACACAACCACAGTCACCAAATCACTGTGCCCACAAGTATGCTCTGAAAGCACAGATGATGTGCCAAAGATTACAACTCACTGAAAAAAAGTCAGAAAAGAGTTATGAACCAACAGTGAAACTGAAGACAACTCAGGGCACCAGTCCTTGCCCTGCCAAGGATGGCTACAGGCAATGAAGGGCAGGGACACCAAAAATCAGGACAGTTTATGTTCCAATGATCAGTGAGCGACAAGGAAAAGAAAACTGAAGCAAGACTGCCTGGAGTGTCATTAGGAAGCTGAAAGTTTAGGCTCAAAACAATACAGGCCCCCAGCACCCCATGGAACCACAGAGCCATTTCAGGCCTGTCCTTCCAGCCTGAAGGCTGAAGACCTGTCTATGCAGGAGACATCATGTTGGCTTCTGAAGAGTTTCACAGACTAGAGATTTAACTTCCATGGGAAAAGTTACAATTTATCAATCCATCATTATTAGGACCAAAGTCATTTAGCAAACCTATCTTTTTAATGGGAACAGGACAGATAATTGGGGAGGACTCCTCTTGTCATTTCTAGAAAACTTGGTTTTTATCTTTGGCTCGAGGAAAACAGGTACATATAAAAATAAGTCATAAGCCATGCAGTCTTGTAACTCTCCTGGAAGAACCCAAGTATTCATTGATAACGAGCATACATTTATCTTAGTTAAGACATATCATCCATTGATTGCCTGACTATCGTATGAAGTATTATGGCCTTTCAACCAATAACCAATTGTTGTTGAGTTGATTCCAACTAATGGCAACCACATGTGTTTCATTGTAGAACTACGCTCCATTGGATTTTCATGGCTGTGACCTTTTGGAAGCACTAGGCCTTTCTTTCAAGGCCCCTCTCGGTGAGTTCTAACCACCAAACTTTTGGTTAGTAGCCCAGTGGGTAATCATCTGCAGCACCCAGGGACATCGATGCACTTTTAAATCAGCTACCTTACATGTGACATCACTGTTTCCCTGCTTTCCTTTCTGATCAGCAGTGGAGAAACACGCTCCTCTCCCAGAAAGGAAACAGAAGGTTGGGGAAAAGAAAGGCACTAATAAAATCCTAGGAGTCTTAAATGCATTTTAAAAGCTTTGTGGTTGTGTTGACTAAGTCACAGATACAGGCAGTTAATTGCCAGTGTTCAAAAATTATTATCAAGCAGGGCTAATAATCAACACTCTACATATAAAAGAGGAAATTTCACTTAACAAGCCACCTTTTAAATTATTTAATTTTTCTCATAAATTACTTTTTTAAATTTTTTTGGCCAACCATATCTTTGAAAATTTGAATGCTTCTTGTCCAATAGAAATTTTCAAAGTAAACTGTACTTTAAAACAGTAAATTAGAACTAAATTTGAAGATGGCCTACATAAATTTTGATTATACATTATGTCCATAAAATCCGCTTTCTGCCTTGGTTTTTCCTAAGAGTACTTACCACTACGTGAAATAACTTTGTTTATTGTCGCTTTGTCCCACTAGAATGTAAGCTCCATGAAGGCAGAAAACCAAGTCTTTTTCACAGCTATATTTCCAGCACCAAAAACTGTGCCTAGCATTATAAATATTTGAGGAGCAAATGAATTAATGATTAAATCTATGACATACACTCTCTGTACACACATGTATATGCACATACTTGCACATCTATATGTAGTATAGAATGGGGGGAAAGCATTTTTTCCAGCCTTTAATCCTGGAGATAAGATACCAGGTTCCCTGGTGGCGCAGGGGTTAAGAACTATGGCTGCTAACCAAAATGTCGGCAGTTCGAATCCACCAGTTGCTCCTTGGAAACCCAATGGGGCAGTTCTTCCCTGTCCTATAAGGTCACTATGAGTCGGAACTGACTCCACGGCACCTAACAACAACCATGAAGCAAGGAGTCCTGGTGGCACAATGATTAAGCACTTGGCTGCTAACTGAAAGGTTGGCAGTTTGTACCCACCCATCGGCTCCACGGTAGAAAGACCTGTCGATCTGCTCCCATAAAGATTAAAAAACAAAACCTGTTGCCGTAAAGTCAATTCTGACTCTGAGCAACCCTACAGGACACAGTAAAACTGTCCCATAGGGTTTCCAAGGAACACCTGGTGGATTTGAAGTGCCAACCTTTTGGTTAGCAGCCGAGCTCTTAACCATTGTACCACCAGGGATCCCCATAAAGACTACAGCCTAGAAAATCTTATGGGCCAGTTCTACTCTGTCACATGGGCTTGCTATGAGTCGGAATCGACTCAACGGCACCTAACAACACCACCACCACGAAGCAGCTGCATCATCTAGGGCAAGTTACTCAACTTCTCTGGGCCTGAGTTAATTAATCCGTAGAAAGAAAGTTCTGAGCTTTATCGTTTTTAAGGACATTTTCAGCTCTAATATTTTTCTTAATAAATTCAAGCAATTCAAACATCAATTTGTAGAATCTACTTGAATGGAAAACAAAACAGTAAAATAACTAGAATTCCAACTCTTGATTCCTGGGCAATTAGACATCACTGATTGACTATGGTCAATGGCTATCTATAAATCTGCCACGTAAATTATTTACTTTTTATTGTGCTGAAAATATATATGACAAAACATAGAGCAATTCAACAATTTCTGCATGTATAAATCAGTGACATTGATTACGTTCTTCAAGTTGTGCAACCATTCTCACTATACTTTTCCAAGTTATTCCATTACCATTAACTTACACTCATTGTCCCCTAAACAAAAACTCCCTCTTTCCTCCTCCCTCCCACCCCTGGTAACCACTAATAATTTTTGGTTTCTATATTTTTGCTTATTTCATATAAGTGAGATCATTCAATACTGTCGTTTTGTGACTGACTTATTTCAAATGTTTTCTAAAACATCTGTAAAGCATTGAAAGGCAAAGATGTGACTGTGAGGACTAAGGTGCACTTGACCCAAGCCATGATATTTTCAATTGCCTCATATGCATGACAAAGCTGGACAATGAATAAGGAAGACCAAAGAAGAATTGATGCCTCTGGTGTTGGCAAAGAATGTTGAATGTACCATGGTCTGCCAGAACGAACAAATCTGTCTTGGAAGAAGTACAGCTAGTGTGTTCCTTGGAAGCGAGGACAGCGCAACTTCATTTCTCACATACTTTGGACACGTTATCAGGAGGGAACAGTCCCTGGAGAAGGACATCATGCTTGGTAAAGTAGAGAGTCAGTGAAAAAGGGGAAGACCCTTGACGAGATGGACTCACAAAGTGGCTGCCAACAATGGGCTCAAACTTAACGACTGTGATGATGGCGCAGGACCAAGCAGGGTTTCGTTCTGTTGTACACAGGGTCACCATGAGTCAGAACTGATTCAATGGCACCTAACAACGACAACATTATCTAGGTTCATCCATGTTGTGGCGAGTGCCCGGACTTCGTTTCTTTTTATGGCTGAGTAATATTCCATTGTATGTATATGCCACATTTTGTTTATCTATTCAACGGTTGATGGAAATTTCAGTTGTTTCCACCTTTTGGCAATTGTCATATAAATTTCACCTCTCCTCCAACCCACCCCTTGTTTCTGCTTCTCATTCTCTAATTTCTTTTTCCTTGACCAATGAAGCCAAATGCTCTGAAATAATTTTGGACCACAAATGAGTCTCGTGAGCCACTTAAGTTATTGTTCTGCTTAGCTGGCTGATACCACACGCCTGAGCACAGGAAAGAGGAGCCAGCTGTAAACTCCTCTGCAACAACTCAGCGCTCCGTCCTCACTCACTCCTTCCTACAAACCTTCTGACACTGACAAACGCAAATCAAGACAAAGCATGAGCTCACACACTTAAATCACCTCCCTTCCTCCCACCCCTTCCCTCCGTAAAAACATGGTAGCCTTTAAAATCACAAAGCAGCCAACACTATCAATACTACCAAAGCAGCCACAACTGAATACAAGTTACCCTATCGCAATGAGTGTGAAGAAACAGAACAGGATTCAGCCAGTTTTCACTATCCCTTTTCCTTTCCAGATCTTCCTTTCTTTGGGACAAGTAAACTGTCTGTTTTTGACTCTACGACCAACCTCAAAGAGCTGATCTACGTCCTTCATTAAGTATGTGGGTCATGCTGTCGGCTTTTCCTTAGACATCTCTCTAAGATGGTCATCCCTTCTGCCTGGCACCCCACATAACACCAGATCCCTTTCTTTCATTGACTTCATGAAATCCTGTGCCAAGACTTGAAAGTAGTAAGATTTATCAACAAGAATTTTTAGGGAGGAAAGCAATTCTCTGCTACCCAGTAATATTTTTATTTTCTGTCTTTAATAAATAATTAAATCCACAGGAACTATAAAATGCACGTATATACCTCCTTTTTAAATGCAATAAATACATTATACCTTTAATTCTGGTTTATACTTACAGCTAATAAAATAATTTAGTCTACGTGTAGAATTTTTTTTTTTTTTCCTATGCCAAGCTAATAAATGTAACCTGGTTTCCTGGAATTTAACAGTACAACACACTCGTACTTTGTGAAGTAAGTATCTGAACAAGAGTCAACTCTGAAGCCTCTTTTCAGGCACTCAATCGGTGTTATACTCGTCTAGCAAGACATCTAGGAAGCAGACTGAATTTGAACAATGTTTTTAATAAGGAAGGAACATAAACCAAAGCACCCTTGTGTTATAAGGGGAAAAGGTGGGAATTAAGTCAAACTACTACAAATGTTAGGCTGGAAAGGCAATTCACAGTTATAATTTCACTTTCATATGTTCTTTCATTTGATCCTCAAAACACTATAGGACAGACTGGGGAAATATTAACCAGTTGCCATTGAGTTGACTTCGACTCATGGCAACCCTATCTGTGTCAGAGGAGAACTGTGCTCCATAGGGTTTTCAATGGCTGATTTTATGGAAGTAGATCACCAAAGCCTTTCTTCTAAGGTGCCTCTGGGTGGGCTCAAACCTTCAACCCAGGGACTTGGGGAAATATTACAATCCCCAATTTCATAAACTAGAAAATTAGGTCAAAGAATGACCAGTCCTAGGAGGTACAGAATCAAAAGAGAATTCACATCTCCCCTTTTCTTATTCATGCTGGCTCTATTCTTGTTTATAATAGTCCACTCAGGCTTACATTACAATGTGTACAGAATCAATACTAGACACACACACACACACACACACACACAGAGAGAGATACCTACAGAATGAGAGAACAGTGGCATATACTTTTTCTCTTAGCCAAGCAAACACTATGAGTGGTAGTAAATGAGAGAATCTTATCAAGATGAGGGAAGTGAAGACAGGAAATTCAGGAAATTCTTTCTTTTCTCACATCAACCTCTTTTTTTTTTCTCTTTTTTTTTTTTTTTTTTTTAATCCTCTTATGGGAGCTGATTACAAGAAAGAAATCTTGGGATTAGGAGCAGAATCAAAACCTAAAGCTTATCATACTGATAAGGACACTTATACAGGAAGCAATAAGTTACCACAGCTTCCTGTTTTAAGTATCCTTATCTCCAAGACACTAAATTTTTTCACCACAGAACTTCACATTTAGGACACTTCCCAAAATAACAGCTTCTGATCTTCAGCTGTCAGCTAAAGTTGTTTCATAAATAGCCCAGCATATGTACTCCGGAGGGTTGCTGACACTCTAAATGCAAATATAGCCCAGTAATACCAATTCCCTTTGGGTTGTGGTAATAATCTAGAATCTAGAAAATCAAGCAGTCACAGAAACTCTATAGAGGATATCATAACTGTCTATGGTAAATGGTCTCTGGAACTCTATTTGGACTATTTCGGGAAATTTTGAAATAAAGGTCATTAGCAGATACATATTTCTATTTTTAGTATATGGTTCAAAAAGGCACATAGGATTTGTTGCAGCTCAGTTAATATTTAAACAGTTTTCAAAAGAACTTTTATCAAGAGATTCATTTTGGTGAAAGGGTTACGCATAAAGAGAACCCTGAGTCTTCTGTCTCGAACAACTTGTCCGGAGGCTTTTTCAGTCAACAAGTACAGACAACAAAACTGATTAGATGGGAATGTGGTTGAAAAAGTACACATGCAACCCAAGGTTAAATATATGGGGAAAACACACAGACAAGTACAAAGACATCTCGCTGTAATCTTTATGATCTCGTATGGCAGGAATTCTACCGCCAGCATTACACAACCAGCTGAGACGGTTTCAGGGAGAAGGAAAAACCATGGCTGTGCTTCAGAAGAAACAAAAACAAAGTGGAATGGACTATGGAATACCAGTGGCCTCGGACTTTTTTATTTTGTTTTGTATCCTGGTACTTGAACAAAACATTCATGCCTTTACCACCCGCTTCCTCACCACTCCCTGATTATCTGACCCTACACCACACCCACCCCAGCAGGGTAAAACCAAACCAAACCTGTTGCTGTGGAGTCAATTCCGACTCAGACTCATAGAGACCCTGTATAACAGAGTAGAACTGCCCTATAGGGTTTCCAAGACTGGTAATCTTTACGGAAGCAGACTGCCATATCTTCCTCCCTCAGAGCAGCTGGTGGGTTCGAACCACAGGCCTTTTGGTTAGCAGCTGAGCGTTTAACCACTGCACCACTAGGGCTCCTTTGGATTTAAAATTGGTTGAGCCTTGTACACAGAAAATGATCAAAAAATTTTGCTGAATGTTGAAAGACAGTAAAACATAATCTTCATTTTTCCTTTTAGCAAATTACTAATGGCTGTCTTTATTTATACACAGGCGCAAGTACTGCAGAGTGCCCCCCACCCTTATGAGCCCAGGGATAATTCTCTGCAGTCCAGCAAGGGCAGTCCTGTCTCCAGTCTAAGAATCCAAACAAGGATGGGCCCTATGGCCCCCTTGCATGAACAAACGATTCTGTGCCCACACCAGGCACAGGTGTCTGAAGTCCCGGACGCCATGGCCAGTTCCAGAATTCCCACTGGATGTCCAAAATTAATGACCACCGAGCTCCCATTAACCAGATTAATTTAATTTCCTGAGACCAGGGAGTTAATTATGGTAAGAAGGAATGAAAATTCTGTACATATCTATACTGAATCAAAATTATGTAATAATAAAAAAAGACTACTGTACAGTCCTACAGATTTTCAAGTTTTTAAAATTACAAATAGCTATGTCCTTCAACAAATACCAAATACCTTAATGAATTCTGAAGCCATCCCAGAAGTTAAGAGACCTTCTTTGGAGTTAAACACATCACAGGTTTCTTAGGCAGCTTAAGTCAGACAAAGTCTATAAGGTGTTCTTACACAGTTGGTACATAATAGTAGCTGCTATGATTAATAAACTGAGCCACAATTTGCTCAGCTGTAAAATAAATGGATCAGCTGATCTTCAGCTCTATTCTAAATCTAACATTTTAATTTCCATTCTTCTTATTATATATGACGTACAAGGGAAAACATGTTTAATGTACAGTAAGATTTTAAAGCTTATTTATCCATTTCATGGACATTTTCCACATTGGAGAAGGAAGGCCAAACTGCATAACTCTCAGGAATGTTACACTGTTTGAGATGGGATTCAAATGATGCCTGTAGTTCCAAAGGAGTAAGAATGTCAGGATTTTGCAGTGTAAGAGTAGAATCCAAACTTCTTTAGGAAATTAAAGACAAGGACCAAAATTAAATTTTGTTTAACAAAAAATCAAAAAGGAAGGAGAAACAAATGCAACAAAACAAAATTAGAAATACATAAAGAGTTTTGTAGGATGAGAACTCAAAGAGGCTCTGATGATCACAGTGGCCCCAAGGCAGTCTGTAAATCTGTAACGCTCTGCTGTCCTTGAACGTGGTGTACATTAAAATGGAGAGAATATAGAGAAATAAGGAATCAAATCTCCAGCTGTACCCTGGGCTGCTCTCAAACACTCTACTATGGAATGTTGGTCAATTCTGGGCAGGAAAACTTTATAGGTTCTGGAAAGAATCACAAAATCGATTCAAGGTTTGAGAAATAAGAACGATGAGTAAAACTCAAAAAAGTGGGTAATACTAAGGGAAAATTGAGAGTGACTCTGAAACACCCAACAACAGGATAGTGGCCTAGATACAGAAATGATGGTACATCCATACAGTGAATTTTTTTTTCTTTTTGTTGTTGTTGTTTATTGTTGCAGTTTAAGTGAAAGTTTACATTTCAAGTTAGTTTCTCATACAAGAATTTATACATACATTGTTATGTGACCCTAATTGCTCTCGCGATACTATGACAGCACGCTCCTCCTTTCCACTCCTGGTTTCCTATTTATATTCAACCAGCTCCTAACCCTCTCTGCCTTCTCATCTCACCTCTGGACAGAAGCTGCCCATTAAGTCTCATGTATCTACCTGAGCTAAGAAGCACACTCTTCACGAGTATCCTTTTATGTCCCATAGTCCAGTCCTATCTTTGTCTGAAGAGTTGGCCTCAGGAATTGGTTTAGTTCTGGGTTAACAGAGAGTCCAGGGTCCATGCTTTCCATGGTTCCTCCAGTCTCAGTCAGACCATTAAGTCTGGTCTTTTTACTAGAATTTGATTTCTGTACCCCACCTTTCTGCTGCTCCAACAGGGACTCTCTGTTGTGTTCCCTGTCAGGGCGGTCATAGGTGGTAGCCAGGCACCATCTAGTTCTTCTGGTCTCAGGTTGTTGCAGTCTTTGGTTTATGTGGCCCTTTCTGTCTCTTGGGCTAATGCTTTCCTTGTGACTTTGGTGTTCTTCATTCTCCTTTACGCCAGGTGGATTGGGACCAGCTGATGCGTCTTAGTTGGCTGCTCATTAGCTTTTAAGACCCCAGACACCACTCACCAAAGCAGGTTGCAGAACATTTTCTTAATAAACTTTGTTATGCCAACTGACCTAGATGTCCCCTGAAAGCATGGTCTCCAGACCCCAGCCCCTGCTGCTCTGTCCCTTGAAGTGTTTGGTTGTATTCAGGAAACTTCTTAGCTTTGGTTTAGCCCAGTTGTGTTGACTTCCCCTGTAGTGTGTGCTGTCCTTCCCTTCATGTAAGATAATTCTTGTTTACTATCTAGTTAGTGAATAACCCTTACCCTCCCTCCCCCCACTCGTAACCATCAAAGAATGTTCTCTTCTGTGTTTAAACCTTTTCCTGAGTTCTTGTAATAGTGGTCTTATACAATATTTGTCCTTTTGTGACTGACTAAATTCAGTCAGCATAATGCCTTCCAGATTCCTCCATGTTAAAATATACAATGAAATAGTATTCGGTGATAAAAAGAAGTGAACTATCAAGCCGTGATAAGACATGAATGAATCTTAAATGCCTATTTCTAAGTAAAAGAAGCTAGTCTGACAAAGATACGTAATATATGAGTCAATTGTGTAACATCTGGAAAAGGTAAAACTATAGAGACAAGAAACAGATCAGTGTTTTCCAAGGATTCGAGTGGGAAGGGGAAAAGGAGAGGGCTGAATAGGTGAAGCAGAGGGGATTTTTTAGGGTGGTGAAATTATTCTGTAGGATAATGTAATGGTGAATACAAGGCATTAAGCATTTGTAAAAACTCATAGAACTTCATAGTGCAATTAGTCAATCTAAGGATGGAATGCAGAATGTAAAAAAGAATCAAACAGTATTAAAAATGTATGGTGCAACCTCATTGAAGGGGGTGGAGGAATAAGGTCCTAACCTAAGTAGCTTTGTAAATAAGTGAAATCTGTAAGACTAAAGGCAAAAGGAACTGTACATAAGCACTGTATACTAGTTGATAAAGTTGTTTCCTATGGGCGTATAGGTTAACAATTCTGATACTCCTATACATGTGCAATGAGACTGAACAATTAAGTAAAGGGACAGTGGGGGCCAGATTTCCCATTGTTGAAGAGAAAGGTTACAGATAAGCAAAAGGAGGTTAAAATGATTCATGTGGTAATGAATTAGAGCTGGAGATATCAATTAGTTTTAGCTTAGTATAAATACACATAGTTAAGTATAGAAATGTTTATACATATGTGTACATATACAGACTAGTATAGAAATATGAAGCCCTGAAGGCACAGTGGTTAAGAGCTCAGGCTGCTAACGAAAGGTTAGCAGTTCGAATCCACCAGCTGCTCCTTGGAAATCCTATGGGGCAGTTCTACTCTGTCCAATAGGGTCCCTATGAGTCAGAATCAATTTGACAGCAACGGGTATATATATACATATTTTTGGTTTATACACATATATTTCCTTGCTCTGTCAGCTGAGATGGCCTAAAAGAAACAACACCCCAGTAACAATGAGCACACCTTGCACTCAGATCTTGGTTTCTAATACCATTCTCCAATAAGTAAGGAGGTGCTAAACAAACACACAATTGAGGATTACAGGAGCCAACTGAAAGAGCTCCCAACAGCCAAAACTGGAACAATTTGAGCAATAAAATAAATAAATTAGTATCAGATTATAACCCCAAGTATAAAATAAGTAATCATGAGTCCATACTAAAATAAATATAATTGAATAAATAAGTGGGAGAGAAGAAATTTATCTCTCACGTCAATACTGGTTCATTAGTTGTGGCAAATGTCACATACTAATGTCAGATGTTCATAATAGAAGAAACTGGGTGTAGGGTATACAGGAACTTTACAGTCTTCGCAAAAATTCTATAAATATAAAACTGTTCTAAAATTTTTATTTTAAAAATGCTACGGAATTAAAAATGACTGATAAAACTTAAGTTAATCATATAAATATTCATGCATTCTGCTTTCTAAGTGGTTTTCCAACATCTTTAAAATTCTTGGCCATTTAAAAGAACTTCATACTGTAAATTGTATTTGATGAAATTTTTTTTTTTTATAGAGAAGAGCAATGATGCAAAATTTCTTTCAGCAAAAACAGACCTTATAACTTGATTTCAGCAAATGAATATATGGTATATTTGAAACCTAAGAAGTCATATTTAACTTAATTACCATTGTCTGATCATATATGTGATACTTTATGACTACTTCTAAGAATTTGTTGAAATTCATCTTCAGTCTATTTTCTTTTTTTTTAGCAAACTAATTAGAAACAGTACATAGATTATGTTTTATTTTCTCTACAATTAAATACGTTCATTAGGTTCTATTTAATTTGTTCTTGGTACCTTACAGTACTTTACAAGGAGCCCTGGTGGTGCAATGGTTAAGGGCACGGCTGCTAACTCAGAGGTGGGTAGCTGGAATCCACCAGCTACTCTGTGGGAGAAAAGACCTGGTGATCCGCTCTCATAAAAATTACAGCCTTAGAAACCCTATGGGGCAGTTCTACTCTGTCCTATAGGGTCACTATGAGTTGGAATAGACTTGATGGCACACAAAAACACAGCACTTTACAGTAGATTTTTTATTATATAAGTAAAAATCTTCCGATAAAAATATAATACATATCAAAAAAAAAAAAAAAAAACACACGGCTTGTCACCACCACTAAAATTAGAATGAGGGAAATGCTCTCACATGAGAAGGAAGGATTTAAGTTAGCTGTGAAGTAACTTCCTCACCATAAAAGCTGGTAACCACTAGAAAAAAAAGCTATCTCAAAAGTATGGGATTCCCTCTTGTGATTTATCAATCTAACGAAAATATGCCTGAAGATCCTTACTAGTAAAATACACAATAATATGGAAATAAAAGCTTCTCATGTAAGAGCAGTTTCAAGATATTTCTCTTTTCCTCCCAAACATTTTGTATAAGGAATAAATGTATATATAAAATAAAAATCATGTGGATTAAATATTTTTCTAACAGAATTTTCAAACAAAATTTCAGAAAAGAAGGATTAGTATATAAACATAGCCAGTTTTGCATAATAGTCTTACAAAGAAAACACTTAATAATACCCAGGGGAAAAAAATTGACACCCAACTCTGCAACGTAAGCGATACAATGGTGCATGATACCAACACACACACACAAACATACACACAAACATGGCCCAGCATGCACTGGGGGCTACACTGTGGTTGGAGGAAAAAAAAAAAGAAAAACCAATCCCATTGCCCTTCATTTCGATTCTGACTCTTAGTGACCCTACGGGACAGAGTAGAACCACCCTGCAGGGATTCCACAGCTGTAAATCTTTATGGGAGCAGATTATCACATCTTTCTTCCATGGAGCAGCTGGTGGCTTCGAACCGTTGACCTTTCGGTTAGCAGCTGAGCGCTTAACCACTGCACTACCAGGACTCCTCCTTGTGGCTGGACCCAGCCTCTTCCAAGGCCTCCTGGAGATACCACATACTCCTCACACCCTTCCCCTGAATCCTGACATTCACCTAAGACAATCTCTCCCCCAAGCAGACATATATCAACCTCAACTCTCCTACTTCCTTCTCTTTTATATTCTGCCCTATTACATCAGAAAATCTGACTTTGCTTCATTTGAGTCACAAGGTAACCTTAACCATGACTGATAAAACCATGAGGAGGGCTAATGATGCACTTAGGTCCAGGAAAAAGGAAGTCATGAGTTTGAAAGTAAAATGGGATGGCGTCTGGTGACCATTACTGAACATTTCGATCAAAGATTCTATAGAAGAATCCTGATCAAAAGGGGGGCAGTGTGCAATATAATTTCAAATTTTCATGGACTCCAGACTTTCTGGAGCCATAGAGGCTAGAAGAACCCCTGAAACTATTGCTCTGAGATAATCTTTAAACTTTAAACCAAAAATAGCCCCTGAAGTCTTAAAACCAAATAATAATTTAGCTTAACTAGTAAAAAAATGTCTGCCTTGAGCATTATGCTCTTTTAAGAACTATTTATATGGGATCAAATTGACAACAGCAACTCGAAAGATTAGATAGGAACCTTAGGGGGCAGTGAGTTTACGTTAACAGGAGGAACAACTCGGAAAAGGAGGGTGAGAATGGTTGCACAACTCGAATGTAATCAATGCCACTGAATTGTACCTGCAGAAACTGTTGAATTGGCATATGTTCTGCTGTGTATATTCTCAACAATAACCAAACAGAAAAACATTTTAAAAAGTAAAATGGGGTGTACAAATCAGTGTTGTCAACCCCTCTAGTCCATAAAAGGGGCCATAAGGCCCTGTCACTTCTCTCAGTGTGTCTCCTGTGTCCCCTAGGAAAGCTGGTCTTTTAAAGCCTTCGCATTCAACGAGTCCACAAGAAAAGTAACTTTTACTGGTTTTCTTCACAGTTCTAACTCTAGAACTTAAAATATGCCTGGTACTCAGTAGATACGCACTGACTACTTGCTGCATTAATTAATTAACCAGAATATTCTTTTAATGTCTGATCTTCCTTACAAAACAGCCCTGAAACATATGATGCTGACCTTAACATTTGAGTCTTCAGCAATTTCCCACCACTCTGGCCAGCTATGATTTCTTCATACTTCCAGTTTTGGTCATTACTACAATTAATTATAGAATAAATAAATAAATTTAAAACAATACTCAGTACCTACCAAGTGTCCAGCAGTAACAATATTATCAAGAAAAACTCTCTGTCCTCCTAATTAGAATATGATTCTGGCCTACAAATACAAGGTCCTAGTATATGTCCCATACTATGCTTTAAAAACATATGGTCCAACATGCATTCATTCTGTATCTACAACAAAAAGTACCTACCTAGTACTAAGCACTCAAATCTAAGCTTGCAAAGAGAGAAATGGCCTTCCTCAATACTGGACACGCAGCTGTTTGAAAAATATTTTTTCCATGATTTGAAAATAGCATAAATATCAAAGGACGATGAAGGGCCAATAAACCTGAAGTCACACTTAAAATAAAATAGAACACATTTATGTTAGAGATCACGGGGAGTCAGGGGTTTTGTATTGAAGGTTGACGACACCTCACTATATGTAGAAATGCTAGGATTCTAAGTTTTAGCTTGATACTTGAAATGTCAAGCAATGTTTAAAAAGAATTGCTATAATGGGTGATAAACTAGATTATAATCACTTTCTCTCTTACTTAGGTGATCACCCTAGCTCAGTCTCAATCAACTTCGGAAACGAAGTCAGGTAATACAAGGAAAAGTCTCAAATCTTGCCTCAGCAAGAAGGTCAACTTCCCGGACCAAGGAAATATTTTAGTAGAATAGGTAACAAGTTCTACCCTGCAAAAGGGACTCATTTAAATGTAATTCATTTTCCATATTTTAGGAGTCCCTGGGTGATGCAAATGGTTAAGCTTGCGACTACTAGCTGGAAGGTTGGTAGTTCAAACCTACCTAGAGGAACCTCAGAAGACAGGCCTGGCGATCTGCTTCCCAAAGGTCGAAGCCTTGAAAACTCTATGGAGCAGTTCTACTCCGCACACGTGGGGTCACTATGAGTTGGAATCGACTCAATAGCAACCAGCAACAACAACACGTTTTAGCAACATATACCCAAGAGGAAGAAAAGGAACTACCCAAGAGGAAGAAAAGGAACCAGCAGAAGCAAATATTAGAAAAGGACTCTATGAGTTACAAACTTAATGACTGGCCTCTTATTACAAACAGAGGTAACTATGATAGAATAATTGTTTTTCAAATAATCTTCTCATTGCTTTTGATATCTTTAAACCACAGTGAAAATGCTATGTTGTGACCTAGATCAGTAAGCTACAATTAACATCAGAAGAACTACATTAGTAGAATAAAAGCTGATGAGCTGCTGTTGGAAGCAGAGAAATAAATCTTGTCAAAACAAAGCAAAGTTTCTGTCAATCTTTCAAAGGATAGTTTGGGGGACAGAGAAAGTATCTAAGACATTGCAATAAACTGGGATTTCAGACACAGAAATGATGTAGTTGTAATTAATTTTACCCAAGTCCTCATATCCAGTGATAGATCCCAACTCTTGTAATTCTGTTTGACGGTTTTTAATATGATATCTTGGGGTCCCTGAGTGGCGCAAACAGTTAAGCGCTCAACTACTAACCAAAAGGTTAGTGGTTCGAACTCACCCAGAGGTACCTCAGTAGAAAGGCCTGGAGATCTACTTCTGAAAGGTCACAGTCATTGAAAACCCTTTGGAGCACAGTTCTACTCTGCAACACGTGGGTTCGCTGTGAGTCAGAATCGACTTCATGGCACCTGGTTTGGTTTTTTTGTTATTGGTAAATCTGAATTTAATTTTTAAAAATATTCGAGGAATGAAACCGTTTGAAGTACTCAAAATATATTCACGTTGTTTTTGTTCAGGACTTTTCTAACTTAACAACTCTACCCTGAACTGTTGATAATTTGGCAAGCGCTTTGTGAGTGCCTCCTCACACACTGGAATCATGAAATGTATAGTGAACCTACTCTCAAACAGCTCACCATTTTTAGTAGGAAACAGTGGCAGGAAACCAGTTACACGTGCTATTGACAGGTGGTTCCATTCTCTCTCAGGAAGGGACAAACTTTCCAAAAGAAAGGGGAAAGACAGGCTGCTTGGTACCCTTGAATCAAGCAAATAAAATATTTTAAGCGTTCTCCTCGGTCATTTCAATGTATTGATTTTACATTGCAAAGGCAACTTTACCTGCTTAGGCTGGAAGTCCTTTCAGAACTCTTCAGACTGGAAGAACTATTTACTTATCTTTCTAAGTGCCTCCTGCCACTATTTTGTAAAATAACATTCCCCATGCCAAAACATGCCCCAAGGTTCCTTATCTAGTGAGTAACAGTAAATCACAACAGTTAGAGGTGGGGAGGGAGCTGCGGAATAGGGCTCTATTCTTAGAGAAAAGACATATTAATTGAAAAATCCACCTAAAAGTAGCCAGTGAATTAGATCAAATTCGGTGGCATGGGTTTTTGTTATGCACTTGATAATCCAAAGACGCTTTCCAAGAGCCCATCCAATTTGGCCTGGTGGGAAGCAGGCTGTGAAGACACAATAACATTCCTCCAGCAAGTTTCAAGCTGGAGGCTAAAAGCATCAGCGATTCATTTTTCCATCTTGAGACACATTCCTCACCCAGTTCAAAGGCCCGAGGAACAACAAGCCTGCACACTTTCTGAAGGGCGTCCCTTGCAGGAACTTGTGAGGGACCAAAGGCTCAGGCTGCAAAATATTTTTAAAGAGCTAGCTTTAGGAATGTTACCCTTTATATCGGGCTGCACTTCCCTCCTCTCCTCTCCCCTCCTCCACACACACAAGCTGGAGAGTTTATGCAAAAGCGAACGTTTTTATTATAATCTCAGCGACTTCCAGGACACCCTACTAGTGGAAATAAAATATTTTCATAAATTAAGTCATTACCCATTCTTTAAAAAATGCAGCATTTATATTCCTTCATCTAACCAGAGGAAATGAATTCAGCTTTGAAAGGAAGTTATTGTTTAGCTGTGGTTCAAAGAGTGTGCTGGAATTGGGAAGGGGGGTAGGAGAGGTGGGGGGGGTGGCTGGGGGCTGGATTGGGGCTGCCAAGATCCCAATATAAACACCACCACTCCACCAGCTACTCATAAAATGCGAAGGACTTCTCTCCGCTCCCTGCAACACAACATATTATATAGCGTGTCCCATTTTCTTTTGTTCCGTAAGCTCGAGAACATTTAAAGCATTTGAGATTCTAGTAAAAGAAAAATGTAAATATTGGCTGGTAAGAGATCTGGGCAAAGCGTTAACAAAACTATTGCCTTCAGTTTGAGTGGGACATTGCAAGCCATTTGTACTTGCTTTCCAATAAACAGCATGCCGGCATCACCAAAACCTAGACACAACTATGCTCGGGCGGAAGAACTGCTTACAAACGTTTTAAAGGTGTTTGACTCCATTTCGGCCACTGCTCCACTCTCCCCACAAATTTCTAGATGGCCCAGCAAGTTCTGGACGATCCAGCTTGTTGTATAAGTAGAGGAAGAACACGCAGTATATTAAGGACGGAGAAAAGATGGCCCTAGATGCCTATAGTCTCCTCCAGCCCTGGGCTCCCTTCTACCCAAAACCAGTAGCCATGAAGTTGATTCTGACTCATGGTGATCCCATGTGCATCAGAAGGTTTTCAATAGCTGATTTTTCATAAATAGATCACCAGGCCTTTCTTCTGAGGCACCTCTGGGTTAACTCAAACCTCCAATCTTTCAGTCAGCAGCTGAGCACATTAACTGTCTGCACCACCTACGGGCTCCGTTTTCACCTCGTAACTACCAGATCTGATCTCAGCCCCTATCTGAGCCACCTGAAGATGGTTCAATAAGTGTACGCGTCTAGTCTCGGTCATAATAGAAGTCCAGGACAAACACTATAAAAATTTTCACCAACCACCAATGGCATTAAAAAGGAAGACAACAGCCTCTGGTGGTAGAAAATGCAGTTGTTTTTACATTTATCTTAGAGGTAGAGCTTCCAGCCTTCACTCTTTCAGTAAGAGCCATTCTCAAGAAGGAAATCTAACTCTTAAAAAGATGCCACCCCAAACAGAATAACCAGAACAGAAATAATGAAAGCGTTCACACATTGTGAAGAATATAGCCAATGTCACTGAACAACACCATTAAATATTTAAAAAGAAAAAGATGCCATCCCAAGATCTGAAACTGCATCTGGTCCGCTCAACATGGGATATAAAACGTTCATGCTTTTGTTTCCCCTTTGCAAACCTGAACGATAGAACATTATTTATTAATTTCCCAAATCATTTTCCACCCCTGCATCTACATCACTTCACCCAGTTTTCTATTTCATAACACTCTGCCCTTCTTCTTCACCATACTTACCACATTTTAGAGTAACATCTGTATTTCTTTGTCTACTTGTTTATTCTCTGTCTCCTATTAGTCCCACAAGGGCAAAGACACACCTATTTCAGTCCCTAGTGCTTGGTCCACAGTATGGACTCAGTACACTTACTGAAGGAATATACGTGTCCACATTTTTGAAAGAAAAATTAAGATGAAAAAGTGAGACAATCCGAGTATGAAGAAAATTACTGGTGTTTCATCCAGAGCTAGTTGTATTGACTATAAACATCTGAGAATAATTTTATTCTAAACGTATAACATTAAACTGAGAGATATTTGTTAATGGTGAAATAAATAACAGCATTTATAAAAGCATTTATATAATGTAGTAAATTGGAAAAATGGTTCCTCCCACCAAGAAACAGTGTCTATTTTTCTACCCCTTGAATCTGGGCTTGGCTATGCCACCAGCTTTTGGTCAACGGGCTAATAGCAAAGGTGATGCAAGCAGACTAAATGGTGTTCCTCCAAAGTGTATGGAATTCCTGGCCCTTGTACCTGTGACTGTGATCCTTTCTGGAAATGGGGTTTTTCTTTTGTTAAGTTAATGAGGTCATACAAGAGTAGGGTGGATCCTAAACTTAATCACTTCTGAGTTCTAAAAAGGCGAGAACAGACAGAAGGGGAAGATAGATGCTAAGTGATGATTATCTACAAGCCAAGGAACCAAGGAATGCCCAAGGCTATCAACAAGGAAGGAAGCAACCCCTGATTTGGACTTTTAGCCTCCAAAACTGTGAGAAAATAAAGTTTTGTTCCTTAACACCACCCACACGCAGTATTTCTGTTACAGCAACACTAGGTGACGAAGACATAGAGGCTTGAAAAGTACTTACGCATTACTTGCCCTCTTTTGCTGCTGGGAACACTTCCACTACCATGTGTCTAAGTCCAGGCTGGCCTGTTGAGGACACATGGCCCAGCCAGTAGCGAGCATCAACCGAGAGCCAGCATCATCCACCAGACACGTGAGTAACGCCATCCTAGACCAAGCAGCCCTCAGCTGACGCTCCATCTAACTGCAGGCAATGCGTTTACTCAAGTGAGACAAGAAGAACTGCCCAGCTGAACTCAACCCAAATAAGCAACTCAAAGAATTGTGAGCTAATAGAGGCTTCACATCTCAAGGCACCAAGCTTTGGTGTGGTCTGTTACACATCCAAAGTTAAGTATTCCTCCCTACTCTAGATAATCTGAGAAAAAGCTGGTGTTACTCCTATTAGCATATTCATATTGGCATGCCATCAAAAATGATAAAATTTAAATCAGAATTATCAGTACAGTAGTATTTGAAAGTTTTCCCTTCTTAATTAATTTGCACAAACTCTTAAAGGTTAGAGAAGTAAATAGTTTTTTAACCATTGTTTTTCTCCTTTTCATTGGTTACACTAGATTAATCAATTGCAACTTTTTGAACCTGGGGATTCAAAGAAAAAGGCATAGAAAGGAAAAGAGTACTTTTTTCCTTTAACAAAAAAGCAGAAGCCTATCATAAGAGGTATGTTGTCTGCTGTGTTCCTTTAGTGCAGAAATTTGGGCATGTTCTTCCATTGAAAAGACTGAACAGTCGGGCACTTAACCAACTTTCTATTACTCAGATTCAAAATGCATGAAAGGCCTCTAATGTCGTACTGGAAACTGCTAAAGATTATCCAATTAATGCTACAACTTTCAAATACAAAAGTAAGTATGATTATTTTTCTTATCCTATGGACACCTCCAATAATTTAAAAATGAAAAGGAACGTGATTATTGAACACCAGGGAAATTATACTTGATGGCATACTAATTACTGAATATTCCAGAGATTTCAACTAACTGTTATATTTTTATGTCTTTTTTTTTAAAATAAGAGTCCTTGCGTAGCGCAAATGGTTAGGCATTGGACTACTAACCAAAAGGTTGGTGGTTCAAACCTACCCAGAGGCACCTCAGAAGACAGGCCTGTCAATCTGCTTCCAACTCTGTGGAACAGTTCTACTCTGCACACATGGGGTCCTCATGAGTCAGTCAGAATCGACTCCAGAGCAACTAGCAACAACAATATTTTTAAATTTTGTTTCTGTCATTTAGATCATAACCTTTCTAAAAGCCAGAAGCATGGCTTTTTGTGCACAATATAATTTGCTTACCACACTACATATATATGAAGGAAAGTAATACGTCTTTGATTATTGCGACGAACATAAAACAACTATCAATTTCTCAAGCTGAAGTGACACTGTTCAGCAACATGACCTAAATATGTCAGGGGGGATCAGAAAACTCCTATCAAGGCATCGGTTAGTCAACAAAAAAAGGGGGAGGTTTATTTATTTAAGTCTTTTCTCCTTACTACAGCTTGGATTTTACCACATCATCTTTGGACCAACCAATTAGCATCCAATGTAAATGATTTGCCTCTAACTAGACCAGGGGTGAATGGTGTAGAGTATAACATGTTGTTGTTAGGTGCCATTGAGTTGGTTCCGACTCGTAGCAGCCTTATAGGACAGAGTAGAACTGCCCCATAGGGTTTCCAAGGGGCGGCTGGTGGATTTAAACTGCTGACCTTTTGGTTTGCAGCCGAGCTCTTAACCACTATGCCACCAGGGCTCCTGAGTATAATACAGAGTGAAAAAAACATAGAGTGCTGGAAGGAAAGCAACGGGTGTAACTCAGATAACTCAGAGAGACAGTCAAAATAGGGTAAGAAAACCACAAGACCTCATCTCTGCTTTAAGACGGGCACAACTAAAATTGCAGTCTGACACAAGCAGTCAACTCGACTGTCTTCATGAATGAAAATGCAGACGGGGGTTGAAAAAGAAAAGCAGCCTTTTCAACACAAACGCATCATTTTCAAAAGCCATATTATTCAAAGATCACAGACTCACTGAGGAGGCACAAATAACATTTATCCGACCAAATTTACTTTAACAATTACAGCAAAGCCTGCAGCTAGAATATTATTAAAATGGAAAATGTTCCTTTTTCCATAGATGACAGTACCTTATACTTATCTAATCCATCTCCCCCTTTTTCTGTGAATTAAGGATGAGAGAGATACTACAATTTCCATAATGACAGACGAGGAATAGAAGCAAACGACATTTACTAGCCTAGCACTTTTTAAAGCTTTATAATAACTTTTTTAGTAAATGTTTCATATTAGCTTGAAATTAGTATACTACTATTGTGTTGTTGTTGTTAGGTGCCATCAAGTCGGTTCTGACTCATGGTGACCCTATGTTACAAAAGAACGAAACACTGCCCGGTCCGGCACCATCCTCACAATTTTTGCTATGCTTGAGCCCACTGTTGCAGCCACCGTGTCAATCCATCTTGTTGAGGGTCTTTCTCTTTTTTGCTGGCCCTCTACTTTACCAAGCATGATGTCCTTCTCCAGGGACTGGTCCCTCCTGATTACATGTCCAAACAAAGTCACACAAAGTCTCATCATCCTCCCTTCTAAGGAGAATTTTGGCTGTACTTCTTCCAAGACAGATCTGTTCATTCTACACCTTTTGAACATGTTTCAATAAAATTTTTAAAAGAGCTGTTAAAGTCTGCCACATAGCTATGTACTCAGAAGGTAATGAACTAATAAGCCAGTTACATAATTATAAATGTGGTATAGGGAGTATCATTTCACAGGCAAAGAAAAGTATTATAATGAAAAAAAGCTGCAGAATCTTTAAGTGTGAAACAGACTTCAAACTAAATTCACAAGAAGCTGTTTTCTTTGAATACAAATTCCAGTAACTCTGTAACATGAGGAAATAATCGAGGAAATGGCTTTCTTTAAAAACAAAACAAAACCTTAAAATTGTGATGTGTTCTATTATACTAAATTACCATCCCACCAAAATAAAACGAACCATTTATATCCTATAGAGCTAAGAAATACATCTGATTATAGCAGGGTTGGAAAAGAGTTAAGTCGATGGAGTTCTGAATGAGAGTCAGTAGACTATTCTAATGATTTATGAAATCCCATGGAGATGCCAAAAGGGTCGCAGCTTCTGAATACACTGGCAACTCAATAGCCAAGAAAATACTGGGTCAGCAAAGCAATGGACAGCTCAACTAACTAATCAAAAACCCTAAACTCCTAAAAAGCTGGGCAACACTAATTTTGCAGGCAAATGAAGTGCTGAGCTTTTTCACACACTCTAACAGACAAAAATAAAACCAAACAAAGATATTAGGAGACTTCCTATAGTCCCCAACTGGCCTCTCAAATTTCCTTTCCATTCATTCATTTTCCTTTCCATTCATTGCATACCTAGCTGAAGGATTCTGATGGTGTACAGAGGGCCATTATCCATAAACAGACCACCCACAAGAGAGGGTGATTTCTAACAGGATAAACATAGAATACTGTCAAAGAAGGTCCCTGAGTGGAACAAATGATTTACTCTAAACCACAGTTCTACTCCGTCCTATAGGGTCACTATGAGTTGGAATCAACTCGATGGCAAGGGGTTTGGTTTTGGACTAATCTAAAGGTTGGCAGTCCAAATCCACCCAGAGGCTCCTCAGAAGAAAGGTCTGGCCATCTGCTTGCATTAAGATTACAGCCAAGAAAACTCTGTGGAGCAGTTCTACTATGTAACACGTGGGGTCACCATGAGTCAGAACTAGATGGCAATGAGTTCGGTTTTGTTTGTCACAGACATTGAAGCTTAACCTATACTGTGGGGTGGAGCGGGATGTGTCCAACAGCTGACCTCAGGATGCAGGAACTAGCAGGTGAATACATTCCAGCATACATTTTATGAAAAAAAAAAAGAAATGGAAAAAAGAGGGGGCCTAATCTAGTCAAGGAGAAAGCCCTGGTGGCACACTGGTTAAACATTCAGCTGCTAACTGAAATGTTGGTGGTTTGAATCCACCAGCCATTCCCACAGGAGAAAGAAGATGTGGCAGTTGGCTTCCGTAAAGATTACAGCCTTGGAAACCCTATGGGGGCAGTTCTTCTCTGTCCTATAGGGTTACTGTGAGTTCGAGCAACAGGTTAACCCAATCTAGAGATGGTTCCAAAAACTTAGGCTGCTTCAGTGAAGACGACGTGTCTTAAAGTCAATCTGTTAAAACCTGAAAACGCTAACTCCAAATAAGAAAGGTTCACATCAGTCTTGAATCAAATATTTTCTTTCCAGGCCAGGCTGCGCATAAAGGGTGTCTGGTTCCAAGGACAAGACAGAACAGAATATTCTAATGCACTTCCTTAGGAATGACTCTGGAGCAGCTGCTTCAGAAAGAATTCTCATTACAATCAGCCCATTAAAGAATATCAACAATGTTCTCCAAAACAACCTTATGTTTAGAGTTGCAAAGGTTGTGAGAATAATTTAGAACAAAATTCTCATGTTACTGGTGAGGAAATAGGCTCAGGGAAATGAAGCGACTTGCCCAAGGTCACTCAACAAGCAAAGGGCACGAGCTGTGCGAGAACCCAAGGAGCTGCTTTTTTCCATTGCATCATTTGAGATAGCATAAAGCTATTTTCCAGGAATTCTGATAAACAAACAACAAAAAAAAAGTGACTTGCCCTTTTGGATTACAAGTCCCTTATTGTATAAAACAATACTACAGATATGATTTATTTGGGGGCAATCATTTATTCAGATAAATGAATACAATATGTAGGACTTTTTAATGGATTTACTTTTCCTTTAACATACAAAAGCTACCTAAACAGTGGCAGAAATTAAGATTATTAGATCTCAAAGTTTTCTGGAAGAAGAGAGAAACTCGCCCACTATTCAGAGGCAGTGCTGCTCACAAGCATTTCTTACACAGGGACAGTACCTTTACCATACGTTTTCCCCTCAGATGCCTCCATAGGCACGTAAGGAAAAGCCCTGCCGCTGTGAGCTGGAATCCACTCAACAGCAATGGGTTGGGGCTTAATTAAGATTCAGTGAAGCAACAGAGATACTGGCTGGTGAGAAGTACTTGAGTGGGAGGGAGGAAGAAGAAATACTTCTATAGCATTTCTCCTTATTTTCTTTCTTTATTTTACAAAGGACAACTGCAAACAAATTTTCCATCCCATATAGTAACATGACTCACATATGTTTGGTTATATACAGCACAAATCTAGAAAGCTTTCAGAATCAGTTCGCCCAGTCTGCCCTGATGGGCTCTTCACTTGAACACAAGCAACATTTCTACCAAACCTCACTAAGGAACCCTACCTAAGCCCTTGTCATGAATCCCTACAGTCTCCTGATTTGGAAGGGTCAGTTCTTGTTCATCTTACCTAGCACCAAAAAACCCATTGCTATTGAGTCGATTCCGACTCATAATGACCCTACAGGACACAGTAGAACTGCCCCATAGAGTTTCCAAGGAACTCCTGGTGGACTGCAACTGCTGACGTTTTGGTTAAAAAAGGTTAGCAGGCGTAGCTCTTAACCACTACGCCACCAAGGTTTCCGGAATCACCTAGCACAGTGGTCTGCAAACTGCAGGCGCTCAATAAAGGGTTGAGCCCCATACAATCTTAAACCAAATGAGGTTTTTTTCTTTTCTTTTTCTGAAAGATCCCCAGTGAGCCACAGCACCTGAATTTCCTTTTTTTTTTTTTCCCTCAGTCCCATTAGTAAGAGATAGGAATTCTGAGCCAGCCCAATCAATCCTACAACTACAAGCGCCTGCTGTACCTCCCTCCTACTCGTGAATTTCAAGGCATGAAAACGAAGGAACATGGCTTTGTAGTAAACCATAGTAAAGGGGAGAGGGAGACAAAACGGGGCGCATCACATGGCCAGGGCCTGGATTTTTCTCAATTAAAGATAAGAGGAAGCTTGTGTTTCCGGCCTCAGTCAGTGGGCTGCTTGGACTTTCTCATTCTTAGGATTCCGGTCTTGATGCACCAATAACATCCTCTGGGTGGGGAGGGTGGGGTTCTTATTTAGCTCCGTCTTCTGGCTCTGGGAAGAGCGGGCGACCCCGGAACCCCCGATCCCCTGGCGTCGGGGACATGAGAGCCCCAGGGCCCAAACCGAGGCCCCGCCCCGCAGCCGCGGCAGCTCGCATGAGAGTCGCGCTGATTGGCTCTGGCGGGGACCAATCAACACAGGACTGCTCTTCCAGCCCGGCCCAGGCCCAGGCACACAGCCCGCGGGACCAAGGCTCTGCTGCCGCTAGTGACCACGTGGCCCTGAAGGCTCGGCCGCCCAGGGGTGCCCCAGATGGTCGCGGCGGGGGTGCAAGACGTGAGGGAAGCCTCACAGCAGATTCCCCCGCCCCCAGCGAAAGGGGGCTAGGAGGAGGGAGGGGAGCCCTGGGCCAAATAAAGAGGGAGAAATGCAGGAAGCGGAGTTTCCCCGGGAATAGGGAAAGTGCCCGGGCCGAGGGGGTTCGGGCCAGACAAAAAGGCCACACAGCAAGGGGAAGCGAAATGAGGGAGGAGGGAGGGGGGCAGTCGTGAAGACACAGAATCCTTGAAATCACAAAGAGGAAACAGTGAAAGGATGAGAAATGGTCAAATCCTTGTTTTGGGAGGGGAGAGGGGAAGTAGCAAAGAATGAAAAACGAAAAAACTGAAGCCAAAAGGGATGGCTGGAGTCTAATCTCAAAACTGAAAGATGATTCGGAGGTGAATGCTGGTTAAATGTAGCGTAGCGGGGCTGCTAAAACTGAGTCGGACGAGGTATTCACCCTCTCGAGCCTGCAGAGTAGGCCACCGGTACTGCGAAATTCTGAAAGGACAAAAAAAAAAGGACAACGCCAGGAACATGAAATAAGAGGTGAAACAAAAGAATGCGGTGCGCGGGGCGGGGTGGGGGGAGTGCTGAAAACCAATCTAGCAGATCTGAACCAAGTTAGAAGGCACAGAGATTGACAAGAGAAGAGAAACAGATTGTTGGGTAGGAAGTAAAAGCAGAAAGGCCACCAAATAGCCTGGAGCACCTGAGCTAAACGCTCCACAGATGATCTCCTTCTCTAGACAGGGAAATGTTAAACCAGGCGAAGAGTCTGCAGTGAGGAACTGGGAGAAAGAACACACCCCTCATAGTGTCTCATTTCCTTTAACCAAGTTTTGTTTTACCTGAGAAATGGGAAAGACAGGAAAAGACAGCAGTTGAGGAGAAGTTAGGAAAACTGTTTTCACAAACATACTCATTCCTAGGAGAAGCTGTTTGCCGCCGACAGGTCTCATTTCTGTTTGAGACGATAACTGACTATCAAAATCACATCTTTAAACTCCACAGGGCAAAGGCAAGCTAGCAGAATTCAGGATGTAAATATGCTGGTGGCACTGGGTGTCCCACTTCAAACACACACACACACACACACACACAATCTCTATCTCTTTGTCCATTTACATCCTGCAAATACACATGTAGAATTTTTCTGGCACGATGTGGTCAAAATATGGTCTATTGCTACTCCAAGATTGTTTTAGGAATAGGATTATATGATTATTGCAGAATATTATATGTTTCTTAACAAAGCTTAGAATAGAAGGTTTTCGTTTTGTTTTTTCCATATAAGGAAGATTTTATTTATAAAGCCCATTTTAGAAATGAAAATTCTATTTGGTCATCAATTTTATCCCAGCATGTATTATCTATTCTGGTCAATAAAAAGAGACTTGTTCAAATTAAGAACACAGGTGAGGAAAAGTTACTGTTTCTTAGCCTCTTCTTTCATCTTCTTTAAAAATCAAAATTTTAGTTCTGATTTTTTTCCCCTCAAATTCTCATTACTTTGTAAATGCAGCAATATACAATATAACTGGTTAAAGTGTTACAAGGATTCATACTCCCACAAACATCATCTGAAATAACCAAAATTTGTGCTGTTGATACTGACAAATGTTGAAATAAATACTGATCAAATAAATGCTTTTCATATCACCTAAAATCTTTGTTTGAATGTTTGTATACCAAAACAGTGAATACATGGGTCAAATACTGGAAATTGTTAGAATCGAGGAGACTGTGACCACATAATAAACGAATAAATGCCTATCAATAGCAGCCCAATGCAAAAATCAATTTCTTATGAATGAATGCATATTAAGAAGAAGAAATGCTTGTTAAAGCTCATTCTTTGAAGCATATATAAAAAGACAGTCACAAGATAATCAGTTTGTCAGAATAAAGTGTTTCCAAATGCTGGAAACTTCTGCGTTGCCAAGTCATCACATTATTTGTGAACTACACTCCTCTTTTCTACCCACAATTATGACCACCAGAAAATAGGCTCAACAGAAAGAAAGGCAGGCTAATTTCCTATTACAAATGTTTTTCATTTTCAATACAGCCTTAGCCACAGAAGACCTAAAGCCAACTTTCAACATTTACTGAGGCATAGACTCTTAAACTTAAAGGCGAACGACAAATATCCTAAAACTAAAGGGTACAAGATTTAACTCTTAGATTCAATGCAAAAAAAAAAAAAAAAAGCCAAAAAACAAAAATGCTTCATTTCCCTGACTTAATACTTCTTTTCAACATGAAAATGTTAAGTAATTTTACAGAAGATATACAGTAGCCCCCAAAGGACAGTGTGATGTCTCTGGGTGGGTTTTTTGCAAGAGCAGGCGGACACTCTGGGATGAACTTCCATAACTCTTAACCAATAATGGGTCCCAGGCGCCTGCAGTTCACTACATAGCCTGTATAAATCAACCATGGCTGTGAGAAGGTGGGTCCGTGTGTGAATAATATTTCAGGAATATTGGTTCAGGAACAAAGAGAAAATGTCACCCCTAATTACCTTCTAGATCCATTCATAGCTAGATAGGCATTTCTCTCTAAACCTTTAAGCCTAAACAAGCTCTTAGTCGTGAAATCGTTTTTAGGGCAGCGTGAATATAACCTGATGTTTCCCTCGGCTGCTGTTTATGTTGCCTTGGTGTTATGAAATAACAGAACAAAAGTACACAGAGCAACTTGATAAGATCACCCTCAGCTTAAGAGTGCTGAGGAACTATTTTAAAGGAAGGATCTAGCCCCTGTTTTAACAAAGATTTTGTGTAGAAGGGATTGTCCCTTCCAAGGACTGACCTAAACACAGAGTCAACAGAAAACCTCAATAAACAGGTCAAGGTTCTTCTACCTGAACTTCACAAATCTTAGAATTGGTACTGCGGAATGTGAGTTTTAAAAATAGGAGAGTAAGTACTTGGGGACTCTGCACTGAAAATGCCCTTCTGTGGCTTCCTCCACACCTTCTCTGACTTCCTGCCAGGTGGGGGTGGGGGGGCATCATGTGTGCCCAGACCTTCCTCCTGCTTCCCCTGGGAGAGCACTCCCTAAGGAAGCAGTGGGAGGAGAGGGAAGGAGCAGAGGAAAAGGATCAGGATTCAAGCACCAGGACAAAAGCAGTTTTGTCTCCGGACTTTCTCACCAGGAAACGCACCTGCTGTGATGTCCACTTGAGCTACTGGAGGTCCTCTGGATGCTTCTGGAAACTGATGCTGGCATAGGCGCTTAAATCCTCGCTGGAGCGGCTGGGCGAGCTGCTCTCGCTGCTGCCAAGGGGCTGATGAGGGGGCGGCGGTGGAGGGGGCTGCGGCGGAGGGGGGCGCTCCTGAGGGCGCTGTTTAAAGTCCTTGACCAAATCCAGGTCTATGTAGTTAAGACCATTCTCGAAGCCCCCAGCAGCCCCACACACCTGGGCTGGCTCCTTGGGGGTTCCCCCGAGCTCCCCAGGCCTC
Source organism: Trichechus manatus latirostris (assembly GCF_000243295.1). NCBI lineage: Eukaryota > Metazoa > Chordata > Mammalia > Sirenia > Trichechidae > Trichechus > Trichechus manatus. Next base: position 3,236,314 of record NW_004444083.1, on the reverse strand, counting down.
AGCCACACGTTCTCAAAGGAAGCAGAACTGTGGCGTTTCACATCCTCACTGCTGCTGCTGCTAGCACCGCTGCTGCCCCCAGCCCCAGCCCCAGCTCCTCCTCCGAAGGGCACGGCGTTGCCTGCCCGGGTGGCACTGGGTGTTGAGGAGAAGGTCTCGGAGCTATGCCTCCTCCGGCACCCTTGCGGGTCCGCACGGATAACTTTGGCACTCTGGTTGCGGTTGGGGCTGAGGCTCACCCGGGTGAAGGCGCTCACGCCTCCAGGTCCCTGCGGGGCCCCCAGCAGGGAAGGGCAGGCAGCCAGCTCAGCTGCTCCTTGAGGTGCAGAAGGGGAGGCAGAGGCTGCCGGGGATGAGGAGGGAGCAGCCGCTGTGGCCCCCGGAAGGCTCACGTCCTCTGCAGCAATGCCCGTCCGCATGTCGGCATAGCTGACAGGGGCGACAGGTGAGGTGTCCACGTAGCTCTGGCGGGAACAGCCCATCTGCATGGTCATGTAATCAGTCCGGCTGCTGGGCACGGCCCTCGTGGGTCTGCACATGCTCACAGTCCCAGGAGGCGCAGGGCCCACTCTGCCCATCTCCACCCCAGTGCTCTCCTGCCAGGCCACCCTCCGGCCTGGCCCCAGATCCATGTTCATGTACTCCTCAGCACCAGTCTCTTCCTCTCTGGGGGCTGGCTGGAGCTGGGCTGGACACCTGACAGAAGGCGAGCTGTGCGAAGCCACGGGGCCAGATAAGTAGCCAGGCTGGTCACTCCCAAATTCAATATTCACATATTCCCCTGGGCTTTTGGGCTCCGGAGGGTGCAGCAGGGGCTGCTGTGGCTGCTCGCGGGCCCGCGGTAAGGTGCTGGCCTTGGGATCCCCCAGAGACAGCCTTGTGGGCCGAGCCAGGCGGCTGTTGGTCTGGGCGGCCGTGTCCACCTTTCGAGGCAGATGGGGTTGCAGAACCTGATGGTGGAGATGCGGGTGGCCAGGCTCCTGCCGAGGCCCACAGTATCCCCCTCCCAGGCTATCACTGCTGGTGGAGGAGGAAGAATCTTCCGCGGCTGCAGCATAGAGAAGACGACCAGAGCTGGAGGAAAGTCGGGCGTGCTGGTGGCGGGCACTCTCCTCTGGCTCCCCTGGGCGCTGGGTGTGCTTAAAGGACCTTGGCAATGAGTAATAGGAGAGGACCGGCTTGTGCTGGGGGTCCTCGGGGCCATAGTAACAGTCAGAGGGGCTGCTGGTGTTGGAGTCCCCCACCGGTGACATGTTCATATAGTCACCTGTGCAAGGCAAGAGTTTGCCACCACTGCTTTCCACGGGTTGTTTGGGGTGAGGCAAGGGGTGAGAATGGTGGCCCCCTACCCCATTTGTCCACAGCTTCCCATAGCTGCTCCCGGAAGGGGCAGTGCTGCTGCTGCTGGGCCCACCTCCAATGTCAGGGGAGCAGCTGCCGCTTGGGGACATCATCATGTAGCCATTGGGGTCTACTCTCTGGGGATGGCGTCTGATGGGGTTGATGATCTGCTGTGGGGCAGACACGCTTTTGGGACTCATGGGCATGTAGTCCCCACTGCCCTTCCGGTTGCTGGGCACTGGGGCCACCCCTGGGGACATGGGCATGTAGCCATCATCGGTATGGAGGGTGGAGGTGTCTGGGCGGTGGTGGCCCCCACGCCGCTCCAAGGGATGCATTTCCAGACCCTCCTCCGGGTAGGAGTGCGTGGGCACGAAGGCAGAGTGCCGGTAGCCAGGCAGTCGGCCTCCACCGCCCCCTCCTGGTGGGTAGGCGGGCATCATCTCTGTATACTCCTCAATGGACGCCACGGAGGACTGGGACGGGGTCTTCTGGTGGGAAATGGTGGGGGACGTGCCCGCGGAGTGAGTCCTTTTTCGGAAGCGATTTTCCACATCTGCAGCATTGGCTGCTTCATCCGCAGTCAGCGCTGGGCTCGTGCCCAAACTAGCTCCTGAGATGTAGCGGTGGCCATTGCCGCCCCGAGCCAAGATGTAGTGCCCATTGGGGGCAGTCAGGGTGGAGGCCCCCTTGCCGCCCATGCAGATATAGTTGCTCAGCTCCTCCTCACCGGGGGTGTGGCCCAGGGAATCCGGGGTGACACTACGGAAGGAACTTCGGAAATCGCAAGGACTAGAGCCATACTCATCAGAAGAGATGAAGCCACCATCGCTCGGGGAACCGGACACAGAAGCACTAGACCTTCGTGGGAAGAGGCAGTCAGAGGTGGAGCCGTGGCCACTCGTGCTGCTGGACGATAGACTGACCGGGCTGGTGGCGGAAGGTGAACAGCGAGAAGTAGGCATGGGGATGGAGCGGCTGTGGTTGAGCGGAGGATGCAGCCGGGAGCTGCCGCGATGCCGGTGGGCGTGGGTCCTGTTGGTGCTCGGACTCACCGGGCTGCCGTCCACTGAGGCTGGGCGGGACATGGTGCCTTCGCCATCACTGGAGGCGCGGACCCGGAAGGAGCCAGGCTTCCCGCCCACCATGCTGGCTGGGGAGGTGGCGGTGATGCTCTCCGTGCGCGAGCGGCGGGTCAGCCCCACCTGGCTGGGAGGGGGGTTGTTGAGGTGGTGCCTGCGCAGGGGGACGCTGATGGGATTGGAGCAGTTGGAGGAGGACTGGCTTTTGCTTCGAGGGCGGAACTCATCGCTCATGGCCCGCATGGCCTCCAGGATAGTCTCATGCATGTTCTGTGCCACCACCGAGTCATCCACCTGCATCCAGAACTCCCCAGGCCCTGTCACGGCAGAGCGGCCCACCTCGATGAAGAAGAAGTTCTCTGAGTGGCCGCAGCGCCTTATGTTCATCAGCTGCAGCACCACTGCGGCCGCCTCTGAGTTGAGCTTCACGAAGCTGATGGTCTTGCTGGTCAGACAGAGGCGGTAGATGCCAATCAGGTTCTTTGTCTGCCCCAGGCCCTTGGGCTTCAGGATCACCTGCCAGACCTCCTTGAAGGCAGGGCCTGGGGGCACATCTCCGTAACTCAAGTCCTCCCCAGCCTCACCAAGGCAGGCGCTGCCGCTGCAGCTGCTCCCCCCACCTCCTAGCCCGGGGGCCGCAGCCACATCGTGGTGCCCTTTGGCACGGTTGTGCAGCTGCAGCAGGGCCTGGTACCAGCTGTCCTGCTCGGCCTCGCTGTCCGCCGCGATGGCAAAGTGCTCGTCCCGGGTGTAGAGAGCCACCAGGTGCTTGTTCTTGGAGTCCGCCCGCTTGTTGATGTTGAAGCAGCTCTCGAGGGGGATCGAGCGTTTGGGGGCGCTCGACTTGTGCCGCCACTTCTTCTCGTTCTCGTAGTACTCCAGGCGCGCCGGGCCCCCAGCCTCGCTGGCCGCCCGCAGCACGAAGAAGCGCTTGTGCATGCTTTTGGGTTTGCGCAGGTAGCCCACCTTGCGCACGTCCGAGAAGCCGTCGGTCTCTGGAGGGCTCGCCATGCTGCCGCCGCCACCGCCGCTGCCGAGCAGAGGGAGGCGCAGAAAAACAAGCGGGTGGGGGGCGGAGGCTCCACACCGCGGCCCCGCACATGCAAACAGGGCTGGAGCAAGCAGAAACGCCGAAGCCGAATTCACACCGCCCTCCGCGCCAGGAGGAGCAGTGAAGGAGGGCGCAGCGGCTGCGCCCGGGAGCTGGCCCCGACCCGAGTTCACGGGCGTCTCATGCCCGGGGGGGAGGCCGTGCGTCCTGGGCGAGGGCAGCCCCAATCCACCAAGAGCCGAGTCCCCACTCCGCCGACGCAGCCGGGAAAGGGCGAAGATGCATCCCTCGCCGTCCAGGCGGCAGCCGGGGGTCCTGGCGCTGCCCCTCCAGGCTCGCGCGCCTTCCCTCCTGAGTTCCCCTCTGGAAGTCGCGATTCCCGAGGCAAATTAAATATCCTTGGGCAGGGGGAGGCGGGCTGCCAAGTCCCAACGTTGCACAGGGTTCTCCCTCCTCCTCCTTCGCCTCCTCCTCCGCCTCCTCCCACCCCCAACCGTCCCCGCCGCCACCAGCCGCCCAAATACCAGCTCAATCGCGGAGACCGCGGCGCTGCGGCTGTTGCTGCGGCCGCCGCCCGCGGACGCGTCCTCTGCAGCCCCCGTTCGGGCCCATGTCGGCGGGCGGAGCAAGAGTCTTGTCCACGCGAAACGCTGCCAGGCAGCAGCAGGAGCCGAGGCCGGGCCGGAGGGCCAGGCTCATCCCTGCCCCTCGCCCCAGTCGGCAGGGAAGGCGGGGAGGAGAGGTTTGGGAAGAGGCCGGGAAGACGCCTCTGCCCCGGGAGGCGCTGCCGCTGCAGTGACTTCTCCCCTCCTCCTCGGAGAGTTGCCGAGAGCCCCAACCAAAACAAGCGGCGGCGTCTGGCTCCGCGCGCCTGCCCCTCCGACCGCGCCGCCGTCTCACTCGGAGGGAAAAACACGTGACGGAGCCTCAGCGCTCGGCTGCCCGGCCGCTGCCGCCGCCGGGAGGCTCCCGCCCGGGTCGCTACA